>NW_026634179.1:154053-156084 GCF_024868665.1 Triplophysa rosa
GAGAGCACTGCAGATGTTCTAGATCATCTTAGGAAATGCTCTGAGTTTAGTTCATGCTTTAGTTTGACATGGTCTATTATTCTAAATAAGTTGTGTAAACTACATTGACATCAGGACTAGATGAAATTTACAGAAATGCTTGTCTCTTCTGTGTTTGTCTATTCTTTAGTCTCTCTAGTATATTGCAAAGATATCTGCTTATGATAATTAAAAACATTGATTAAAATGTAATATTAAAATATTGGCGTTAATATTAATTTTATGTAGTAGGCCAATATAATCAGATACAAAGTAACTAAGTAACTAGCTACTTGAGTAGTTTTTTCATTGCATACTTTCTTACTTTTACTCAAGTAGTTTTTAAAATAGTGACTTTTACTTTTACTTGAGTAACAATTTCTCTAGATACTTGTACTTTTACTTGAGTAAAGATTTTGGCTACTCTACCCACCTTTGGTATTAGAGTCCATTAAAGCTTTTTCACATTTAGTTAATCATTCCCATAACACATCTTGTAACCTTGTTCTTCATAAATGAAATAGTAAAAAGTGAACATGATCATCTTTTGCTTAAAATAATATTATGAACAGCAGCAGTGCTAATCTTTCTCCTTTTGCTTTCCTGTTTCAATCTGTCGGGGTTTACACTTTAAGATTACGGCAGCTCCAGATTGGATACAGCATCACTTGTGAAGACTTCAGATGATGCCAACGCTCACAAAGACTTCAGATGAAGGCAACTATAGATGGACATACAAAACTGCCAAATATGTAGGAGCTGATAGCCTCGTGGGCAGTGCTCCGACACATGGCGTGGTTGTGCTCTGGGCGACCCGAGTTCGATTCCCGGCTGGTGGTACTTTCCTGACCCCACCCCCTTCTCTCTCCCACTTCGCTATACTGTACAAATAAAGGCAAAAACCTGCCAAATATTGTAATCACTGCCTATGAAAGTTTAAGTTTGCTGATTGTCAATCCACTTTGTATTGTTACAATAATGGCCGTATATGTAAATGACAATGTTTACCCTTATGGTTTTAGTTACTTACTGAGATATTCCCATTTACTTGTCAACAAAAAATTGCCGGATATGGGTTGAAAATCTGCAAATTTAACCTATAATAACATTGCCTGTTTAACTGAACATTACTTTAAACACATGACTTGTATTGTCTTAGAGCTATTGTGATATGAACATCACTTTGTTGTTTCTCAGTGAGTCACAGCCACCTCTGGCTCATTAAAGGCAGAGGTGGGTAGTAACGCGCTACATTTACTTCGTTACATTTACTTGAGTAACATTTTGGAAAATATGTACTTTTTAAGTAAAACTAAAAGTGTGTACTTTTACTCTTACTTGAGTAAATTTCTAATAGAAAATCTGTACTTTTACTTCGTTACATAACTTACATTGCGTGACGTTCCTTCATTCCTTCATTTTAAAATATGCTTTTTAAAACGCGTTGTTTATTTCAAGGTTGTCGTCTCTTTTTACGGGCATTCCCGAGTGATCGATTCTTTTGAGTCGATTCTTTTGAAAGCATTAATTGAACAATGGGCAAAACCATTTGAATACGCTAATGAATCAGTTCAAATGATTTGTTCAGTTCGCAGCTCATCTGAATCATCTGAAGCAGGATTACGCACTCCTCGTAGCGCGAAACTTAAAAACACGCAGAACACAAAGAGCATTGGATGAAGTGGATATTAATCTATATCTATACAATCAAAACTGCAAATGTGTCATATTGTTTGCCAGCGATGATAAATGCCCGCCATTTGCACGCACCCGCGCGACCTGTTCGTCAGACACAGCAACATGCGCATTACCTGTCAGACACAGAGACGTGGGCTTGCAGAAAAATACATTTGAAGAACAGAAGGAAGAAAACTTGTTGATGGGCGTGTGGTTCACTGTTTACTGTTTGTTTAAGTAAGAGCGTTTCACAACACACACGTGACACAACACGAGAAAACATGAAATTTGTTCAAAAATGTGTAGGCCTAGGCCTATTTCATTTAAGAGAGAACT
>NW_026634179.1:161534-179071 GCF_024868665.1 Triplophysa rosa
CCAATATATGTCAGCATCTTCTAACTCACCACACGATGTTAACATCCACTGACTGTCTGTGGTGTGGCCTGCAAGGGAACAATTTGTTTCTGAACCATCTGGAAATTTCACTATCACTCCCTCGGGTGAACATAAAATGCTGGCTCCTAATTTAATTAATAAATCTCTGCCTAAAAGGGGGATGGGAGCATTGCAAGAGTACAGGAACGAGTGCGACAATGTCTGATTGGCGATCTTCACTCTCAACAGTTTGGTCATCGGCCATTTTTCTACCCCACCAGAGAACCCTATTACTCCCACTGTGCGATTTGTCAGATCGCTATTGTCAATTGTGCCCTTTGTTACAGTAGAGTATGTGGCCCCGGTATCTACCAGAGCCTTTAGTGGTGTATCGGTTACCACTATTTCCATGAGAGGTTCAGCCATTCCTCTCACGGTGGTTCTCTGTGGGCCCCTTCAACATTCCTCCGCCCCACCCTCCGGGCCCCATGTTGGGTGCACAGGCACCTGTAGGTTGGAAGGTGACGGGAAGTGTTGCCCCGGGTTGTATGGGGTTTGTGGTCCCCTGCCAAGACCACCGGCGCCACCTCTTCGGGGACCCCATCCCCCCGCAGGTGGACCGTTATATTGGCCTTGAGTCTGTGACTCGTTTTGTGGACAATTTCTTGCCCAATGTCCATTTTCGCCGCACACGAAACACTGCGTCCCACTCTGCCCCCCTCTCCCTTGCCCTCCCTGTCTACGTCCATTTCCTCTCCAGGGGGATCCCTGCCTACGGTTTGTTCCTTGGGCATAATGTGGGTTGCTATATGGATGGTGGTGTGTCGGTCCTCTAAAAGGAGAACCACTGTAAGGGGGTCCTTGATATGGGTCTATGGGTTGGGGTGCATTGGGAGTATGTTGTGGCATTTGCTTGGCCTTTTTGGTTGTCCCTTCACTTTTGGCTTTTTCTAATTGCAATTTTAACAACTGGGTTTTAACTCTTTCTAGTTCCTCTTCCTTGTTGGATTTTTCAACTGCTCTGTCTGTGTGGTGCACTAAATGTCTTTCCCATACCTCGTTACTTGCCACTGGGATATCTGGGTTGTTCTCCATTGCTTGTTTTATTCCATTTGGAGCTCCTGTCATTACTGCTGTTCTAAATATGTCTCGTGTCACAGGGTTATTTAAACTGTTTTCCTCCACCATTTGTTCCCACTCAGCAGCACAACGTAAATAATAGGCTGCTCCAGTCTCACCTGGTTTAATGCGGAACTTTATATTCTGGTATACCGTTGGTGGCACGGGATATAGTCGTCTTAGTGTTCTACCTATGTCTGTGCTAACTCTAACAAATGGTGTTTCATTCGCATCCGTGGTGGTCTGAGCATCGAGCTCCAAATTTTGCATTTGTGAGGCTGTCAGTATCTGACCTAACAGGCATCTCAAGTCACCCAAAGCCAAGTCAGTGCCATGGCTGAGAGCTGTCAGCTTACTCAACCATCTGCTGCCCCCTGATGTAATGGGTGGCAACTTACTTGCTATCGCTGTCATGTCACTATGTGACCAAGGTTGGTACTGTGAATTCCCTCCTGGTCTGTGCATTAATGGTGCTTGCATTTGAGGTACCTGTAGTTGACGACTTGGGTCATAGTTCAGGAAATGTTCCCTTTCCTCCTTCTCTTCCTCATGGTCTGGGTGCCCTGGCTGTTTCCTGCTCCTTAACCTATGGGCTATTGGCTCACCCAGTGTCATTTTCCCTGCAAATTGAACTGGTATTGGCCCTGTTAGCATATTGGTCCCTGCTTGTGGATTAGGGGTGGATGTATTTATTGGTTTTGCAAATATAATGTCTTCTTCAGTATTCTCATTGTCACCCTTCTCAGACTCTTCCTGTTCATGTCTTGTTCTCTCTACTTCTTCCATAACTCGTCGTGCTTTTACTAATGTGTCACCCACTTCCTTATTTACTGCATCTTTTAATTCTTCAAATTCTTTATGTAATCTCCTCATGTCCTTGGTTATGTCCTCTACATCAACATCCATTTCTCCCCCATTGATTGTCATCACTACCTGCTGCTTAGGCGGCTCATATGGAGGGGGATGGCTTAGGGTTGGGTATAATGAGGTTGGGTTGAGCTTTTCTGAGGGCGGAGCAGATGGGCTAGTCTGAGCACTTCCTGCATTCTCTTTCTTTTTCTCTTTGACTTTTGAGTTGTTCACTTCCCCTTTTTTCTCACCTCCCTGTGTCTTCTGTGTTCTGAGTGCTGTGGTTGTTAATGCTACTCTAGTCCACATTCTTAGTTTTTTTCTAAGGTTTTCTTCTTCACTGCCATGTTTCCCTGCACTATACCACTTTACTTTATCTTTCTCCTCTACATGTCTACGCAACTTACAGTGTGCTTTCTTCTCCATTTCTCTTACTTTTGGTGCTAACGGAGTCATCACTTTTTCTGCACTTTCCCATCCACACTCATCACATAATGCTACCCAACACTTATCAATTTCTTTCTGTCTTTGCTTTCTATCTTTTGGTTCTGCCTGTGCTAATAACATATCTGTAACATTTTGCCACTGCACCACTACTGGCGGGCACCCGTTTTCATCGCATTCTTTCTGAAATTCAGCCATTTTATGCACAAATTATATTCACAGTTTGTAGAAATTATACAGTACCTTTCTTCACACGGTTAAATCAGTTTTCACATCAATTTGCACAACATTCAAACATATAACAGACAATTTTGGAATATTCCTTTATGAGTTCGCCGACTCAAAGGGATTTATTTTACCCTGGCCTTTTTTGTCCCAGACGCTATTACCACAACGCAGTTTATGAGTTCCAAACTCAAAGGGATGTAATTCCCTGGCCTATTTTTCGTCCCAGACGCGAATACCACAACGCAGTTTATGAGTCCCAGACTCAAAGGAGATGTAATTTCCCTGGCCTATTTTCGTCCCAGACGCGAATACCACAACGCACGTTTATGAGTCCCAGACTCAAAGGGTTATCCCTCTAGGACTAACGCACCCGATTTAATATTTTACTCTTTCAAATCTGATTTTTCAAAAACTTCTTTTTTCTATTTATTTCAACTTTCTCAGAATGTTCATCAATTCACACAACAATTTAGGTATGTTCAATATGCAGAATTTTGATTAAACAGGCCTTCTGTTACCTTTTTCTTTTGTTGGTCGCGACCTGTGTGTTGAACCTGAGTCCGTTTGAAATCTCTCTCGCCCAAAAGGCAACAAATTAGCTACTATCTCTCGTCAAATTTACTGCTGGGTCACTCTTGTTGGACTTTTGAGGCAGTCCTGCATGTTCAAAAATTTGCAAGAGACGTTTCTCCAAATTATATAGAAGTTTTATTATCAGATGTAAAAAGGTAACAAAGCTTTGGGTTGTCAGACGATCTCCTCACTCCACCACAAGCCAACAACCCAAATTATTCAAAAACACCCATATTTATTTAGTATGTGACGTCGCTCGCATCTTCTGACTCCTCCTCTGCCTTTTAAGGAGTGCTGCTCCCTTTCCACCAATCACCGTGCACCACGTATATCTGACTCCATCCTTCTTTCTTAGTTCCTGCAAAACAACATCCCCCCACAACACATGCCTCACATCCTGTGGTCAGTCGCCAGTCCTGAGGAATGTTGTCTAGAGACAGTTTCTTTTGGGGAGTGGTCTCCTAGAGACTGTTTCTTGTGGCCGGACAACATACCAACATTCTTAACATTCTTTTAGTAAAAAGAAAACACTCAATCATCTAATGCTTTTAATTATGTAGTGTTGTTTCTTAATCCTATGATTCATTAAAACACATCACAACTCATGATTATACTTAAAACATATGCAGTGGATTGATTCATAACATTTCTTTTATATGTGACTCTTTGTGTGTGTGTGTGTGTGTGTGTGTGTGTTGATTTAGATAATGTATGGTTCCAACCCCCACTTATCCTGTCTCACTTCGTTTACCACAGTAACTTTCCACTGAGTAAAATAGAAAGCACATGACAAAAGCACACAGCTTAATGATTTAATGAAAGAAAACACTTATTGATTATATTGATAATTAAATCATACTTTTATCTGAAAAATATTCCCACAATACACTCCCCCAGCACTCCAACTTGTTTCGGAAAGTTTTTTTATACCTTTGGATCCTATTCCTTTTATTGGCCATTCTCCTGGAAAAGCACGGCAGGGCGAAAGAAAAAGCGTCTGCTAAATGTAAATGTGGTAAGTCAAATTTAGTCATACGTCTGTGGTTTGTTGGCAATCGGCATGTACGTGCATAATGTACAAAACACGAAGGGATTAATGTCATGATGTGTTGCTTGTGCTGTAGTTCCATCCCACTAACCCCACTAGTCACACCTCTAGCAGCTTGTGTTTTTCCTGAAATAATCGTACAGCTGTATCTCTCTTTTATAAATTTGATCAAACTAAATACTCTTCGGAGATATGACGTATGCAATACTGCTGTATAGGTACTCAAGATTAATATGAGATTTGCAGAAATTGAAATTGAAACCCGATCTTCAAGCACTTCCTCCAGTCCCTGTTCAAAGCGATGCCTGCTGTAGTGACACTCTATTCCCGCAGCACTTTTTCTGCGAGTGGGCAGGAGTAAATATAGTAACAGTAAGGCAGTAACATCGACAACTCTTTTGCAAATATGTTGCTGAGATCAGGACCCATATTTATCAAGCTTCTCAAAGTGCCATTTTAGTCTTAAGTGCTGAGAATTCATGAAAGGTACTCCTACTTCCAAACTTAAGTGTAAAAGCAAGTTATACAATTTCTTAAAGCTAAGAATCACTCTTACTCTCCCAATTATTTAAGACAGCTCGAGAGGTCTCTCAAGTGCTTAGGAGCTGCCACTAGGGGCTTGTGATGGCGCTGAGGAGACAGAGGCATGTGGTGGACAGAGGGGTTGACCAATGGAACTGTATCATTCCACATTATACACGCAAAACGGTACATAGGCGTAATTGCGGATGGCACTTATTTAAAGTATGAATTTGCGAAAGGAATTTATTAATGAAACAACATCTACATAAACAAATTTATACATTTAACAAACTTTTTTGTACACAAGATAAAAGGCACGCAGTTCGTACATGTCATTGATGCTGCGCGCATTCGAGTTATGCTCTATCATCAGTACTGTTGCGGGTTCTCGTTAAGCTGTATTGCTATGGATCATCTTGTTATGATCTATTGCAATGAATTTGCATTATTTTTGCACGTTCTTGTTATGCTGTATTGTTCTCAATGGTATGTGTGATTTCACACGGAAGAAAATATTTATACTGAAAATAACATTGTATTTAAAGCAAAACTACTCGACTAAAGCAAATTAAAACACATTTCAGCTCTGGTTTATAATGGGTAATTAAGAAATGGTGGAAACATGTTCATCTTTAATTTACAATGTCTATATCATTATATATTTTCTTGAAAAGTCTTTATTGTCATATGTGTGTTTAATGTAAACTCCTCTTAGGAATTTCACCATTCAATGTGAATGTATCAAGAATATTCTTAAATAAGGAAATCTATTCAGTGATTAGTCCATGGTAAGATCGTCATCCAAAAATCCTGTTTGCGGCACAGCAAAGTGTTGTAAATCATCTCTAGTAAGTACATCATCTGAAGTAACGATCATTTACTGATGTCACTGGATTTGCCCCAACATGTGCTAGACAGTAAAGAAAACTTAACATTAAACTCAAGAGTCAAGAGCCCAACTAAAGCAAACAATGATCACAATAATGGTGATTTGTTTCAACATTAATTGCAGGTGCAAAAGTGATATTGATTCAATGCAATTAACATTGACCAATCAGCTATTTTTTAACATTGATCCAATGATTGCTTGCTGTCTGGGTATCCATGTGGAAAGGTACAATATGTGTACCTTTGAGTGTACTGCCCCAGTGACAAGCCATTGTACCCCTAAAGGTACAAATCTGCCACATTTGTTCTGACAGTGTGCATCTCGCGCCGTTTGCGCAGTTTGCCAGTTCCACAGCTGTTGACCAATCAGAAGACCCCAAAGGCGGGACAAGGGTCGTAAGCTTTTCTTTATAATAGCAGCAACTTGCCATATGGCGATTTTTATTTTATCAAAAGTGTGCCACGAAACAATCATGGTTTGCAATGCGCTTTTTCAAACCATTCCTGAGCGCTGTGTTAGGCGTTTTTAGGCCTAAATATGCATTCTGTGTGAAGTCCTGTGTATTTGGGCATGGGTGCAACACTGTTCTCGTAAAATATATGATGCCAGGGGGCCTTTGAAACGTATCAGAATTTCCTTTATTGGTCAAGTGTATGCAAACAAGGAATTTGTTGTGTTTTTATAAGCTCTTGGTGTCACGGGGCCCATAGACGAGAGCAGAGGAACGTCAATATATAAGATACGTTTATTTACGAACACTAAGACAGGCATAAACTTTTGACCAAACAGAACAATAGACAAGACAATGCACAGTGGAAAAGGCTGAGTATTTAAAGAGTCCGGATAATAAGGCTGATGACTGGCAGGTGCAGGTGATGGTTGACGAGGGACTGGTGAGCATGAAGGATGAAGGGAGGTTTAGTCCAAGGGGGAAAACTCTGGAAAACAGACATGGGGACAGACGAGACTGTGACACTTAAAAAACATACACATGTTATGAAAACAGGAAGAACAATAAGTAAGTAAAAAAGTGTAGTACTAAGGAAAAGAAAGAGAAAAAATAAAATAATAATAATAATAATGTTGTAAACAAAAATGCCCTCTATTTTTACAGCATTTAACCAATGCTTGCTAGAATGACTTACGTGTGTTAGTTGTAGTGAGTGATTTACAATACAACAAGCTACGGTATTAAACATGTAACATGTTTTTTGTCATGACTAATTTGTTATTCACTTATCATCATCTCTATTAAAGAGAAGAGAATCACTTCATCAGATGTTTAAAGTGAATGAAATAGCATTGACATTGACGTATTTTTATTCATTTGTTTGTTTATTTTATTTGTATTATTATAATTTTGCTTTCTTTTTTGTAAAGTTTCCATAAAAACTGTATTTCACGAAGCAGTAATTGAAGAAGACGACAGGTTGTGCTCTAACCTGTGTGAAAAAGGCGACATCTGGAGCCGGGGCAGGAGGGGTGGGGCTGCTGGGAAGCAGACGCCGTCTGGGACCTCAATGACCTGAAGGTGGCCAGGTCGCGGCAGGGCAAGATGTGCTTGATGGCCTCCTTCTGCTTCTTTACCACTGAGAACTGCTGTAAGAAATCCTTGATGATGTCACCGAACAGCCAACCCTGCGCGATGGGTCGCCCCTTCTCGGGTCGCCCGGAGAGCGAAATCAGTGGCGGTGCGCAGTTCCTGCATAGCCACTGGGTCGTGTCTTCCCTCGTCCAGCCGCTTCAATGCCTTGGCTTGATGGACCTGCAGGATCGCTATGGCGTGAAGGGCGGAAGCAGCTTGACCCTCAGTGAAGAGAACTTACACGCCTTGGAAGGGAGCCTTGGTCAGTCCCTGCAGGCACAGCTGTACCGCGACAGCACGCTCGACCTGGGATATATCGACATAGCCCTTAGCTGCCCCTGTTTCGAGGGAAGTCAAGGTGGCGGAGCTCGTCTGCTGAGACCGCGCCGAGAAGGGGGCGTTCCACGTCTTTGTGAGCTCCTCGTGCACCTCCGGGAAAAAAAGGTACCGGGTCGCAAAGCGGCTTGATACCGTGCTCCGTATCCAGGTACCAAGAATCCAGCCGCGAGCGTTGTAGGAAAGGTGGTGCGGGTAAGCATGGCTGACATCGCCGCACCAGCGTCGTCCTGGCCTCGACCGGTCGTAGCCGGCAGCTCCAGGGAGTCTTCCACATCTGATGCCAGTTGGTCACCATCCGATGCCGCAACAGAAACCTCATCCTCGTCACGCTCTTGCGTGGATCCGCTATGGGACGGTCGACTGTCGCCCATCGGAGATGGGTTTGATGAGTGTATCGGGGCATGGACGGTCCGCGGCATTGGCTGCAGCGGGTTCACGTCCATGGGAATCTAAACCGAAATACCAAGGGGAAGTTGCACAAAAGAGGACGAGTCCGCTGCTCTGCGTCGTAGATCCAGTAGGAATTATCAGAGATAATAACTCTCAGCATGTGATGCCTCGCTGGTTCCGAAGAACAAAAGGTGAATGAATGGGCACGCCATCTTCCTTTTATGCCCGTATGCACGGGGCGGAGACTGGCATGCTATGCCATTCGCCAAGTTCTTTGGCCTTTTAAAAGTACAATCAGAGATGATAGGTTCTCAAGTTCAAACCCCATTCTGTCTTGACACAACGTCGAGAGACTGACAGAAAGGGAACTAGAGCATCCTTATTTGTTATTAACCCATATACAGTATAAAAAAAATTATACCATTTTTTTAGTCAACATCTACAACAAAACAGGTATTCAGCCACTGAAATTGAAGGACACATAGTTGTGTAGTGTTGCAAGATAAATGACCTTGCAGACCACTGTTGATAAATCATTCATACAGCTATTTAGCTAAATGTTTTTCTTTCAACTTCCAAAACAAGGAATATCTCATGCACCTCTGTTAGACTCACCTCAAGTCAAATGCTGTAGATCAGGAGGTAGATTGAAGTGAGAGTCACAGCAGTGAGAATGAAGAGATACTGGGAAATAGGGAGCAGGCTTTAAGAGGAAGTGGTGAATGAGAGGATGTGAGATGTCTTTATCCTCCATCAGGCCATGCCAGCTGAGATTAAAGACAGACAATCTCAAGGCGGCATTCACGCTCTGAAGGCGGATCATCCTCCTAGTTGAATGCTGATGAAGCACAATGAATGGCCTCATGAACTCCATACCCTCTTTCAGAAAGCCCCTGTGATCCAACACAAGCTCATGCAAAAAAAATAGCATGCCACATTTAGACTCAGAGGGCTTAGACTTCCTTAGGGGTACTGTATATTATTGTTCTTTAGCATTCTAAATGTCTAGAATTATACCTACTTATTAAAATAAGTAAAGTGCACCTTAAGTATATGTTTCAAACTAGTAAAACACTGTTTTATCATTTACTTCTCTTCTGTGGTAAATTAAAAAAGAGTGGAAGAATATTCAAAATGCTCGTTCATGCAATGGAAGCATATAGTGACAATAAAATGTTGGCTTATGAGTTGTTGCATACTCAAGTAAAAATACATCCGGTCATAGATTTAAACAGCCCCAACAATGTGTGTGTGTGCGTGCGTGCGTGCGTGGGTGCGTGCGTGCGTGTGTGCGTGTGTGCGTGTGTGTGCGTGCGTGTGTGTGTGTGTGTGTGTGTGTGTGTGTGTGTGTAAATAATGGTTGTGATGTGTGTTGTCTTAGCAAACACCAGTTAATCATAAGAAATGAAGAAAATGCTAAACTAAGTAACACAAAATATTTTCTTATTTTCCCTGATTACAGAATATGTTTAGTTCAGCAAATATGCATCATTCTTTGTACAGCAGATGCTACATTTACTGCAGGAAGAGTTCCAACAGTGAAATTAGAGCCGGTAAGCAGGTTGACGATAGTTGGTTGTTTCTGAAATGAGGTAATGTGCTGTGCAAGGATGCTGTGCTGGGGCTCACCCCCCACCCTAATTAGGCTTCTTGAGGGCATCATTTAAAAATACCTTGCCAGCCAGAAGTAAAACAAGTTGCAAAATATTTGCTATCACAAAATTTTGAATTTAGCAATATTGTTTGTATGCAAACAGGATGAGGTAGAGGTGACAGTGTTCTATTTTCATACTTAAATACCATCAGTGTACACACAATAATATCCATACCAGTGGCGGCTTTTCACCAAAACCAAGGGTATGGCAAAATGTCCTCTGGCCATAAAACAACAACATTCTAAAGTAACGGAACCATAATGCAACGTAGTACTCCATCACGGGATGATGAAAACGATAAACCTTTAATATAAACCAAAACTCAGGAAAAACCACGAGAAGCACAGGAACTTGGAGAACAAACAGACACTAGTTACATTTTAGACAAGACAAAGAATGAGTGAACAGGCAGAGGTAATGGGGTGCAGGTGTAAAAGTCAATAATCTTTGATGACGAACAGGTGCAGGCAAAAACAACGAGGGACAGGTGAGGGAGCGTGGCAAAATAACATCCTTGGTCAAAAACGGGGAAAACACGGACTAGAGACCAACAGGAATGTCACAGTACTCCCCCCCCCGGTAGGCCTGACCTCACGCCAAGGAACAACTGGGGAGGGGGGTGGGCGTCCTGGAGAACTAGACGTTACAGGTATACTTTTGTCCCAGCAGCGATAGAGTTCATTAATAAAAATAGTAAGAGATGACATATTGGGCAACACTAGGAACGTAAGCTCCTATGTGGAGTGGATGAGTACAAGTTGTGAGGCACATTGTAACGACTTGCCTTATTTTAAGGAGTTTTTATATTGGAAACGTAATGGTTTATGTTTTATGAATGGATGGCTGAATTTTCCTACCTGCACAACAAATTTAACCTTGAGTACTAATAAAGATACCTTGAGCTAAAAGACCTTGATGCTGTAAAGGAAACTTTTAACAACGTCTCTAACAAAATGGGGTTTTAACTTGAGAACCTTACATCTCTGATTGTACTTTTAAAACTCCAATTAACTTGGCGAATGGTATGGCATGCCAGTCTCCGCCCCGCGCATACAGGTATAAAAGCAAGTCGGGTCTTCCTCAGCCCATTCATTTACCTTTTGGGCTGAGGAACCTCAGAGGCATTCTCGGTCGCTGCAGCAGACGGCTAAGCGTTGTGGCGTGAAGGACACAACGTCTCGTTCCCTCCATCAGGGAACGGAGGTTACATCCGTAACCGAGACATTCCCTTTCGGTCGGTCTCTGGACGTTGTGTCGAGACAGAATGGGGTCCCTATATAAAAACGCCATGGCGCTGAGCCGCATCACGACTTTCAGCGGAGCGACACTGACTGGCATGGGTGAGTAACAAGTGAGTGTTACCGCAAATCGTAACCTTCCAGTGGTGTAGTAAGGCATCAGTTCGAGTGAGTCAATGACGAGAGGCTCTTACCAATAGCTGTACAGGCGGTGGCCTTCCTACTCTAGAGAAGAGATAGCCGAAACTCTACCTATACTCGGCTTGGAATACGGGCCGCTCCGCCCTGCTCATAAACCATAGAGGTGCTTAGTGATGAATGGGATGCTTGTACTTCGCCCGGTGGGGGAAGTAGAGAAGCTGAAATAGTGCTCTGACTCAACTGATGAAGGGGTGAAGGTGCTTCGCAGGCATACGCCCAGCTGGCCGTCGGTCTTACTTGCAGTGCAAGACGCAGGCCGACACCGGCTCTACACAAGGATTGTAGAATCTCGCAAAAGTTTTGGGCATAGCCCAACCCGCAGCTCTGCAGATGTCTGCCAGAGAGGCACCCTGAGCCAGTGCCTATGAGGAGGCTACACCCGGATGGAGTGAGCTCTCACTGCCAGTGGGCATGGGAGATCTTGGGACCGGTACGCCAGAGTGATGGCGTCCACAATCCAGTGTGCCAATCTCTGTTTGGAGACAGCTCTCCCCTTCTGCTGTCCTCCCTCCAAAACAGTATGCTCAGTATGCGGTCCAAGTAGAGAAGCAGGGCGCTTACTGGACGCAACATGGCAGGGGTTGGGTCTTCCTCCCTAGGAATCATTCTCCTTGCACCTCTCAGGAATCTGATGACTAGATTGTGCTGTCCGAGATACTTACCGGCCACAAGCATGTGATGTGCGGCGATGGCGGCGACATACACCTTAAGCATAGAGGGGGAGAGGTTGCTCTCTATTCTTTCCTGGAGGAATGACAGCACGACACCAATCGTAAAACTCTGCGGATCTTCCCCGCGGGAAGAACAACAGGACCTGCGGGAGCAGGTCACTCAGGATCTCCTCGTCCCATCCAGGAGCCAGACGTGGAAGTTCCAGAGGTCTGGTCTCGGCTGCCAGACCGTGCCCTTCCCCTGAGAAAGAAGGTCCTTCACCAGAGGAATAGGCCAGGGAGAGTCTTCATCAGAAGCGTCAGCTCTGTGAACCAAGTCTGGTTGAGCCAATAGGGCGCTCCTCTCCTCTTTAATGCTCCTCTTCTCTGACCTTCTCTGAGGCTCACTGAGGGGAAGATGTCACTCCGCTTGTCCCGCAGCCAGTTGTGCCCTAAGGTGTCCATGACGAGGGCGGCCTCAATCAGGGAGTACCAAAGCGGGCAATTGGAGGTGTCCAGGGAGGCGAACAGGTCCACCTGTGCCTACACGAACTGCTCCCAAATGAGCTGGAGAGCGCGAGAGTGGAGTAGCCACTCTCCGCCGAGCGTTACCTGCCGAGAGACCGCATCGGCTGTCTGGTTGAGGTTGCCCGGGATATGAGTGGCCCGCAGGGATTTCACCAGCTGCTGACTCCAGATGAGAAGGCGTCGGGGGAGTTGTGACATCTTCCGTGAGCGAATGCCACCCTGGCGGTGATGTACGCCACAGCAGCCATCCTGTCCGAGTGGGGCAGCATGTGCTTGCCCTGAATGAGGGGAAGGAACCTCTTCAGAGCAAGCCTAGCGTCCAGCAACTCTAGGCAATTGACATCCCACTACAGGCGGGGGCCCGTCCAACGACCCGACACTGCATGCCCGTTGCACACACCACCCCATCCGAGAAGGGAGGCATTTGTCAGAGAAAGAACACGTCTGTCCAAGGGGCTAGGGTGCGACGGCGTGATGGAGATACGTGCCGATGTGCCACACTCTCCAGGGAAAGCAACTCTGAAGCCAATGCTGAAGCGGTCTCATATGATCAATCGGAGCGGCATGACTGCTGTCGAGCATGCCATATGCCCCGAGATAAGAGATGCTATGCGCAGGGGAGAGCATTTTTTTCCTCTCTTTTTCTCTTTTTTCCTTATACCGGTTGCTCAGAACCGACCTCAGAACTCCTTCAAAGGTAAGTATTCCCACATAAGCAATGCTTTTCAACCCTTAAATTAAATCTCAAAAATACACTTTTTAGGTATATTTGTCCCCTTACTCGTTTTGAGTTCAAAATGACCATAAAACTCTGTATACACTTCTTAAATGCACTTTGGAAATACAAATCATAATGTACCAGCACACTTTTGGAACAGTGTAACACTTAATTGAGTTCTGTTTCAATTTATACATACATATCACATAAACCGTAAATGAATTCAACAATGAGAAACCATAAAGCAATTGCATAAAGAGTCTTTAGCACATTAAAATGTGAATCACATCGAGCTCAGTTCAATTCCACACTGAAATTTCCATAACTGGTTCAATTCTGTCAGTTAATAAGTCTTTACAGTCTTTTTCACATCAATTATTAATCTTACTTAGTCTTCCAGTTGTGACGAATGTCTTCCGTGAAGAATAAAACAGGAGAAATGCAGGTGTGTGTGTTTTCTGCTCCAACAAAGTTTTAGTTGCTCTTATCAGCGGACATCTCGTATCAATCAAGTATTGTCTCGTATCAATTTCGTGTCTCTAATATGCTCTCTTCATATCATATCATCGAAATCCTTACACTAAATAGTGCATATGCATAAGCAGGGTTTCCCTTTCTGTCAGTCTCTCGACGTTGTGTTGAACCGACAGAATAGGGTTTGTCTTGAGAACCTATCATATTCTGAGTATTTAGAAAAGGCCAATGAAAATTGGCGAATGAAATTTGCATGCCGGGCTCCTCCCCGGATGTCTGGGTATAAGAGGGAAGCTGGCGTTCTCATTCATTCACCTTTTTTTCTTCAGAGCCTACGCATCTGATGAGCTTCTCTACGATCTTTGGTGATAATTTTTCTGCTGGAATCAATGACGTGGACAGCGGACGGTCCCTTCCTGCAGTGACTCTCCCCTGGGCGTCTCGGCAGTTCCGGAGGTGTTCGAGCAAATTTCCTTTTCTAAAAGAGCAAATTTCTCCAGCGTGGCTTGTCCCGCTGTTCTCATGGGTGCAACACACTCATCGAGGAGGGGGACGGACACAATGCCTGCTTCCAGTACGCTGGGGCAGACGTTGTGGATACGTCCTGCCCGCACTGCGGGCGGTGACGATTCAGACGTTGCGTCACAGGTGGCTGTGTTCCCACGGGACTCAGCCACCACCTCGTTTGCTCCCCGTTCCGTGGCGGCAGGACTACGGCCCTGCCGTCCGCTATGGCAAGCAGCGAGGGTGAGATGAGGATTACTGTGAGCGATAATCCGCCAGCCACGGCTCACGGACCGTTCACACCTCGTTTCGCTCGTCTGACCGTTCCCCAAAAAAGACGGTCCGCCGTCTTATTCCTCAATCACGTATTCGGACACGATGCGTGATGATGAGATGTCTCTTGCAGCATCGGGGGGTGACGTACTGCCATCCGACTCCGACGATTCCTCGGGCTCCCTCCCTCGGGGGGTCGAGCCCAGGAAAAAGCGGATGTCGAGATGTCGGCCATGCTTTCCCGGGCCGCCGTGAGTGTTGGGTTGCAGTGCCCGCACTGCCTCTCCCGGCGTTCGCGGCTGGCTACATGGCGCCTCGGGTTTGAGCGCGGCTCCAAGCCGCGCCTGCCCCCAGTGCCGTGTTTACCGGAAGTGCATGAGGAACTTTGTAAGACCTGGAACGCCCCTTTCCGGCACGTTTCACGTCAAACAAAGTTCTGTCACCCTCTCTTCCCTCGAGGTTGAGACAGCTGGAGGATGCGTCGGTGTCCCCCAGGTGGAGTTTGCCGCCGCGGTGCACTCGTGCCCGTAGGTGGCGGCCACCTGGGGGGGCTCGACCTAGACTCCCGTCCAAAGCATGTGGTGTCTCGGCATCTCTGGTGTCGAGAGCTTACATTGCGGCGGACCAAGCTGCCTCCTCTCTCCACGCTATGGCTCCTGCCAGGCCAGGGCGTTGAGAGAGCTCCACGAGGGTAAGACCGACCCAGCGCTTATGCAGGAACTCCGCGCCGCCACCGACCTCGCTCTACGGGCGACCAAGGTGACCACGCGGGCCCTGGGTCGGACGATGTCCACACTTGTGGTCCATGAGAAACTCCTCTGGCCGATCCTTGCGCAGATGAGTAACGCTGAGAAGGTCCGCTTTCTCGACGCACCCGTCTCGCAAGGGGGGGGGCTGGTTGGTGTTACTGTCGAGTGAGGCCTCCCCGGAGGATTCTCGACAGTAAAGAAGCAGTCCTCCGTGCCGCGACTCGGCCGCCTCGGCCGTCGAGTCCCGTGCACTGTCTGCTTCCCAGCAGCCCTGGTCCTCTTCGACGCCCTCCAGCTCTGGCGCCCCCCCACTCAGGGGGCCCCCCCTGGAGGAGACAGCGAAGAGGAGACCATCGCCCCATCAGCAGCCGCGGCGAAGCGGCTGTCATGGGAAGACCTCAGGGGGATCGAGGCTACCATTGGGCCCGACCCCAGCCACATCGCTGGGAAGTCGGATAGGGACGGATCCTGCCCCGTCTCTCCATCTGCTGGCCCCCTCCGGGGGGCTAGCGCCCACTTACTCTCAAAAAAGAGAGTTTCCTCTCTCTCTGGGTTATCACAGCCGCTCCCACCCTCTGCACGACGGTGAACGGCAAACTCGACGTTGCGTCATGGCGAAGCGCAATGTCGAGTATAAACACCAGCCCTCAGCACTCTCAGTCAGACAGTGCGTTGAGCTGCGCAGTCGCCAGGCAGGAAAAACAGCAGAGCCGATCTCCTCCCCGGGGGACCTCCCCCGGCAAGGAATCCGTACTGCTAGCCATCGAACCACCCCCCCGGGGGGACGATGAAAAAGATCGTACCTTAGTCCCCGTCTAATTCTGGGAGCCTGTCTGGCTTCCCAGGTTGTCAGACTGGCTAGGGAAGACGATCCGTCTCGGCTACGCGATCCAGTCGCCTCACGCCTGCCAAGTTCAGCATCCGATATACCTCAGTCAGAGGCTGGGATGTTCCCGTACTTCGGGCCGAGGTCGCCACCCTTCTGGTGAAGGGAGTGATCGAGCCCGTCTCACCAGCCTAGATGTTCAACGGGTTTTACAGCCTGTACTTCATTGTCCGCAAGAAAGGCGGGGGGTTGCGCCCTATCTTGGGTCTGTGTGTTCTGAACAGGCACCTACACTATAGCTGCCTTTCAGGTTGATCACGCAGAAGCGCATCCTGACGTCCGTCAGGTGTCAGGACCAGTTCATGGCAGTCGACCTGGAGGACACGTACTTCATGTCTCGATCCTCTCTCGACATCGGCCGTTCCGACGGTTCGCGTTCGAGGGACGGGCATATCAGTACAGTGTCCTCCCCTTCGGTCTGTCCCTGTCTCCACTAGTCTTTACGAAGGTCGTGGAAACCGCCCTACTTCCCCATAGGGAAGGGGGTGTTCGGGAACTAACTATCTCGACGACTGGCTCAAGTTTTGGCACACTCTCAAGATCTGTTGTGTACACACAGGGACCTGGTGCTCCGGCACCTAGATCGGTGGGGCTACAGGTCAACTGAGAAAAGAGCAAGCTCTCCCCGGTGCAGAGCATCCTCTTTCTCGGTATGGAACTCGACTCTGTCCTCATGAGCGGCCCTCCTCACTCCCCCGGGGGGGGCGCGAGACCTGCGACGAGGAAGGCAGCACAACTGACTAGCGCGCCCGATCACTGTTGAACTGCCTGAAGATCAGACAGTCAGCGGTCCCCCTGTAACAAGAGGCTCCTGGGATACATGGCATCCTCGGCGGGGGTGGTCCCCCTCGGGTCGATGCACATACGACCACTCCAACACTGGCTGCAGAGTCAAGTTCCTTGGAGAGCGTGGCACACCAGCAGCAGGCGTATGGTCACACTCTTTTCAGCTGACACACCCTAACCCCTGGTCTCCATGACCTTCTTGCGGACAGGGGTCCCCTTTGGGATGCCTCCCTGCAAGGTTGGGGTGCCGTGTGCAATGGGCAAGCAGTGTCGGGGCGGTGGACGGGCCCCCGCCTGCGTTGGCATTTCAACTGCCTAGAGTTGTTGGTTGTGCTACTTGCATTGAGGAGGCTACTACCTCTCGTGCAGGGAAGCATGTGCTGGTCCGGTCGGACATCACAGCTGCTGTGGCGTATTCTTTCACTCACAGCAGCTAACATGACTTGCCCGACGCCTCTTCCTTTGGAGTCAGCAGGTGATCAGCTCCCTGCGAGCCACACACATCCCAGGCGTCCCCAGACAACCGATGCGCTCTCTCGTCAGTCGACGCCTCACGGAGAGTGGCGACTCCCTCCCTGCGCAGCCGGCTAATTTGGGGCAGTTCGGCCAGTCACAGGTGGTCCTGTTGCCTCCCTGGACTCCACCCATTGTCCGCTTTGGTACTCCCTGTCCGAGGTACCCTCGGCACGGATGCTTTTGCGCACAGCTGGCCGCGGGACAAGTGGAAGTACGCTTCCCCCCAGTGAGCCTCATTGCACAGGTCCTGTGCAAGGCCAGGGAAGAGGAGCATCAAGTGGTACTAGTTACGCCCCTTTGGCCTAACCAGGACTTGGTTCTCGGAGCTGAGGCTCTGACAACAACTCCCCCCTGCCCGCTCCCCCTGGCGAAC
>NW_026634179.1:184746-242864 GCF_024868665.1 Triplophysa rosa
GTGAGAGCACACATTTAGGATAAAGGAGAGAGAAGCACAGGTCAAATATAACAGATAATAAATTCCTATATGCAATATTAATTAAGTAAAACTTTAAATTCTAAAGCAGCCCCCCCGGTCAGGCAGATAGTGCAAAAACAGTATGCAAACGGTGGCGAGGAACCCAAAACTCTAATCGAGAAAAAAAACCTCAGGAGAACCCAGGCCCAACCAGGGGATTCCAGTTCCCCTCTGGCAAAAGCTGCTGCCTCTGCACAAGCTCCAGAGAACTTGCACAACAAGGCTAAATAAAATAAATAAACTTAATAATAAAATAAATTATAGTTTAAGATTATCATTAATAATCTAATAGCATTTGAAGTTTTGTGGTGAAGACATGTCAAGAGACCGCGTCCTTCTTTATCCAGCTCTATCATCTCAGCTCTTGTCAGGTCCCCACTTCCCATTCTCCGCTCTACCATCAGGTCAGGCCATGAACTGCATCCTGCTCGCTGTGGTAACCTTGGAACAATGAGACAAGACTGGCTGAGAGTAGAGTACTGTTCTGTACTCTTTGATGCAACAAGTACATCAGTTGTGTTTTTGGTTCCGGTTGATCTAACTAATGCAGCCTAAACCCTCTGAAGATTTATATTATGGAAGAGTAGTGTATGCAAGATTAAAAAGATGCGTCTTTAGTCTAGATTTAAACTGACAGAGTGTGTCTGCCTCCCGGACAGTGCAGGGAAGACTATTCCAAAGTTTAGGCGCTAGATAGGAAAAGGATCTACCACCTGCACTTGATTTTGAAATTCTAGGTATTACCAACTGACAGGACGCCTGAGAGCGTAATGCACGTGAAGGACTGTAATACAAAAGGAGTTCATTCAAGTACTGAGGAGCTAAACCATGTAAGGCTTTATAGGTAATAAGCAAGATTTTAAAGTTAACGCGATGCTTTATAGGTAACCAGTGCAAGGTTGACAGAACCGGGCTAATATGTTCATACTTTTTTGTACGTGTAAGAACTCGAGCTGCCGCGTTTTGGACCAATTGGAGTTTTTGTAATAAGCCTGCAGGGCAACCACCTAACAGTGCATTACAGTAGTCTAGTCTTGATGTCATGAATGCATGAATTAACTTCTCTGCATCTGAGATTGACAGCATATGACGTAGTTTAGATATATTCTTAAAATGGAAAAACGCAATTTTACAGGTGTTGGCGACGTGGCTCTCAAATGACAGATTACTATCGAATAGAACGCCAAGATTCTTTGCTGACGACGAGGGTTTTATGGAACATCCGTCAATAGTTAAACAGTATTCTTGGTTGTTACTTATAGCAGTTTTCGGTCCAATAAGTAACACTTCCGTTTTGTCCGAGTTCAGTAATAAAAAGTTGTTACTCATCCAGTTTTTTATATCGACTATGCATTCCATTATTCGATGGAACTGCTGTGTTTCATGAGGCTTCGAGGAATATAAAGTTGAGTATCATCAGCATAACAGTGAAAGCTAACTCGTGTCGCTTTATTATATCTCCTAGAGGTAGCATGTATAATGCGAAGAGCAGAGGCCCTAAGACTGAGCCCTGTGGTACACCGTACTGGACTTGCGATTTGCGTGACACCTCATTGTTTATTGCTACAAATTGAAAACGGTCGGATAAATAAGATTTAAACCATTTCAAAGCTATTCCCTTAATGCCGACATAATTTTCGAGTCTATGTAGGAGTGTGCTGTGGTCAATGGTTCGAATGCAGCACTAAGGTCTAGCAGCACCAATAACGAGATACAACCTCGGTCAGACGCCAATAGCAGATCATTTGTAACTCTGATCAAAGCAGTCTCTGTACTGTGACATGCTCTAAATCCAGACTGGAATTCTTCATTGATGTCATTCCTTTGGAGGAAGGAGCATAATTGAGTTGAAACTACTTTTTCCAGAACTTTAGATATGAAAGGTAGATTCGATATAGGCCTGTAGTTCCTTAGTTCTCTAGGGTCGAGTTGGGGTTTTTTGACAAGGGGCCTTATAACAGCCACCTTATATGCTTTAGGCACATGTCCTAATGTCAGAGATGAGTTAATAATACCAAGAAGAGGATCTATAATTTCTGGGAGCATCTCTTTCAGTAGATTTGTAGGTATAGGGTCTAGTATGCATGTTGTTGATTTAGATGATCTAATAATTTTAGACAGCTCATCTTGATCTACGGTATAAAATAATTGCATTTTCTCCTTAAGGGCGCTGTAGTTAGTTTGTTCAGCGGGTTTCACTTCTGATTGCATTGTTATAATTTTTTCTCTAATATCTTGGATTTTATATGTGAAGTAGTTCATAAATTCATCACTGCTATGCTGATATACAGGATCAGAAGTCACTGACGATTTATTTTTTGTTAATTTAGCCACCGTGTTAAATAAAAACCTAGGGTTGTGCTGGTTTTCTTCTATTAGTGATGAAAAGTAGGCGGATCTAGAAGTTATTAGGGCTTTCCTGTATTTTCGAATACTATCCTTCCATGCTGTACGAAATACCTCTAATTTAGTTTTCTTAAAGTTGCGCTCCATTTTTCGGGCCGCTTTCTTTAGAGCCTGAGTGTGTTCATTATACCACGGTGTGGGGCTGCCATTTTTAATCTTCTTTAAACGTAGTGGAGCAACTTTGTCTAGCGTTACCGAGAAGGTGGAATTAAAATTTTCAGTGGTAATGTCAAGATCTTCAACGTTATTTCTCATGATTTGAGACAATTCGGGCAGATTATCGAGAAACGCATCTTTGGTAGTTGAAGTTATTGTTCTACCATATTTGTAACAATGAGTTTTATTTGCAGCCGTAGGCCAGTGAAGCAAACATAATACCAGATAATGATCCGAAATGTCTTCACTCTGCTGAAGGATTTTAACGTCGTCCACATTTATACCGTAAGACAGTATTAAATCTAAAGTATGATTACGAAGGTGAGTGGGTCCTGACACATGTTGACTAATGCCCATGGAGTTAAGAGTGTCTTTGAAAGCCATTCCTAAGGCATCTGTAACGTTATCTACGTGGATGTTAAAGTCACCAACGACAAGGAGTCTATCTGCGGCCAGTACTAGTTCTGATAAGAACCCACCAAATTCTTTAATAAAATCTGTGTGGTGCCCTGGAGGCCTATATACAATAGCTAGAATCAATTTAAAAAGTGTTTTATCTTTAGTATTAGGTGTTGAAACATGAAGAACCATGACTTCAAAAGAATTATATTTAGAGTTCGACTTCTGGGAAATGCTAAGAGAGTTATTGTAAAGTGCTGCGACACCTCCCCCTCTGCCTTTTAGACGAGGCTCGTGTTTATAATAATAATCTTGGGGGACAGATTCATTTAAAGCAATATAATCATCTGGTTTTAGCCATGTTTCTGTCAAACAGAGCATGTCTATTTTATGATCTGTTATCATATCGTTAACAAAAAGTGCTTTATTAGAGAGAGATCTAATATTTAGCAATCCGAGTCGTAACAGTTGATTATCTGTATTTTGTTCATGTTTAGTTTGTTTAACGTTTATTAAATTACTTTCAAGAGGTTTACGCATTATTTTATGTTTGCTAATCCGGGGGACAGACACAGTCTCTATTTTGTGATGTTTGGGAGAACGGATTACTACATGTTGTACATTTTGTGTATTCTGCGACGTACATGATACATGACATCCTTGGCGGGGGTGGTTCCCCTCGGGTCGATGCACATACGACCGCTTCAACACTGGCTACAGAGTGAAGTTCCTTGGAGAGTGGCACACGGCAGCAGGCGTATGGTCATCACGCTTTTCTGCCGACACACCCTAACCACCTGGTCTCCATGACCTTCTTGCGGACAGGGGTCCCCTTTGGGATGCCTCTCTGCAGGGTTGGGGTGCCGTGTGCAATGGGCAAGCAGTGTCGGGGCGGTGGACGGGCCCCCGCCTGCGTTTGCATTTCAACTGCCTAGAGTTGTTGGTTGTGCTACTTGCATTGAGGAGGCTACTACCTCTCATGCAGGGCAAGCATGTGCTGGTCCGGTCGGACAGCACAGCTGCTGTGGCGTATATCATTCGCTCACGGCAGCTAACATGACTCGCCCGGCGCCGCCTCCTCTGGAGTCAGCAGGTGATCAGTTCCCTGCGAGCCACACACATCCCAGGCTTCCTGAACCAGACATCCGATGCGCTCTCTCGTCAGTCGACGCTTTGCGGAGAGTGGCGACTCCATCCCCGCGCAGCCTGCTTATTTGGGAGAGGTTCGGCCAGGCACAGGTGGTCCTGTTGCCTCCCTGGACTCCACCCATTGTCCGCTTTGGTACTCCCTGTACGAGGCAACCCTTGGCATGGATGCCCTTGCGCACAGCTGGCCGCGGGACAAGCGGAAGTACGCTTCCCCCCAGTGAGCCTCAGTGCACAGGTCCTGTGCAAGGCCAGGGAAGAGGAGCATCAAGTGGTACTACTTACGCCCCTTTTGGCCTAACCAGGACTTGGTTCTCGGAGCTAAGGCTCTGACAACAACTTCCCCCTGGCCGCTCCCCCTGGCGAACTGCTTCCCCAGGGGAAGGGGCACGTTACGGCATCCCAGGCAAAACCTGCTCTCCATGTCTGGACGGGACGAGGAGATCCTGAGTGACCCACCCCCGGTATGGTTGGGACGTCACTCAGGCTAGGGCTTCGGCCACTGGGCGGCTATACACCCATAGGTGGCGTCTCTTGTCGTCCTGGGGCTCTTCTCGGCGAGAAGACCCGCGGAGTTGCTCTGTCGGATACGAGCTGTCCCTTCCTCAAGAGAGACTGGGTAGTAACCTATCCCCCTCCACACTGGGAATGTATGTAGCCGCTATCGCCGTTCATCATGACCCAAGTGCTGGGTAGCCTCTGGGACAGCACGACCTGGTCATTAGGTTCCTAATGGGCTTGAGAGGGTGACCACCTTATCCGCGCTCCGTACCCTCTTGCGACCTAGGTGGCGGGCCTTAAGAGAGCCTCTATTCGCCCCTGCCCATTGGGAGTGAGGCACACCCCTCATGGGCACTGGCTCAGGGCGCCTCTCTGGCAGACATCTGCAGAGCTGCGGGTTGGGCTATGCCCAACAACTCCGTGAGGTTCTAATACCTACGCTCGGAACCGGTGTCAGCCCGCATCCTGGCAAGGTGTAGGACCGGCAGCCGGTAGGGCGTATGCCTGCGAAAGCCCTTCCCCCTTCCTTAGGGGGATCAGCGGCTATTACGCCTCCCCTCTTTCCCCCCACTGGGTAAAGAACAGGCATTCCATCCATCACTAAGCACCCTTCCAGGGGACAGGCTGGGCAGAGCAGCCCTGCCCCTTTAGGCCGGGGAACAGTTGAGTTATCTCCCACATAGCTCTAACCGGACCTAGTGCTCTAGACGTGGTAACTTCCCCCTCCATGGGCTGTTCCGTCTGATGCATCCTCATGAATGGTTCCCACCTTGGCAACCCATGACCTCCCCAGGTGGACTCCCACCTTGCGGTTAACTCCTGCAGTCCGCACATTCTTCCCATGAGTTCTCCCCTGATGGTGAGACCATGTGGTGTCTCCACTAATTCCTCCCTATGGTAGGTAGTGGCCTCTGCAGCGTTTTTCCCCCCGGGGGGGAATAATGCTTACCCAGTGGCCCGTACGGTGCCGGGCGGCTTCTCACCATTTAGAGATCTAGGCCTCCGCCCGTGACGGCCGGTGACAGGGGCTTCCCAACTTTGTGTAAAGCTCTGGGTCCCCCTTCCTCTCCACTGGAGGATCATAATTTCGCGTTAGCGTGTTCGTCTGACTCGCCCAGGGCAGTCAACGTCGCTCCGCAGAGATTGTGACGCGGCTTAGTGCTGTGGCGTTTACCATAGGAACCCCATTCTGTCGGTTCGACACAACGTCGAGAGACCGACAGAAAGGGAACGTCTTGGTTACGGATGTAACCTCGGTTCCCTGATGGAGGGAACGAGATGTTGTGTCCCTCATGCCACAACACTGGCCGCCCACCCCAGCGGTCGGGGGAGGATGCTTTAGGCTCCTCAGACCAAAGGTGAATGAATGAGCACGCCAGCTTCCCTCTTATACCTGGACATCCGGGGAGGAGCCTGGCATGCAAATTTTCATTGGCAAATTGTCATTGGCCTTTTCTAAATACTCAGAAGATGATAGGTTCTCAAGACAAACCCCATTCTGTCGGTTTGACACAACGTCTCGTTCCCTCCATCAGGGAACCGAGGTTACATCTGTAACCAAGACGTTTTCCTGCATAGAGAAATTGGAGGCGGCCGCCTCCGTCAAATGTTGTGCCGCCTCAGACTCTCACCAAAATTATGTCGGGTGTCTTCACAAGAAATGCTGCGTGCATTTAACACAGTGGAGGCGCTTTTTTGTTATCAGCACATTGAGGCGCTAAAAAGAGTTGAAGTACAAGAGCTAGCTGGGTTTCACGGCT
This sequence comes from Triplophysa rosa, assembly GCF_024868665.1. NCBI lineage: Eukaryota > Metazoa > Chordata > Actinopteri > Cypriniformes > Nemacheilidae > Triplophysa > Triplophysa rosa. Next base: position 191,175 of record NW_026634179.1, read on the forward strand.
GTTCGTTTTGCATCCAAGTACGTTTAATTTCTTGAAATATCTTAAATTAACATGACGTACATCACAGTTCTTAGCTGTGCAGTTGGATCGTTGAATCAATGTATACTGTACACAGCGAGTTCGCCAGTATGAACGCACATTGCGTTCAGAACGACTCGCACACGAATGACTCATTTGAATCGATTCATTTAAATGATTTAACTTTTCAGTCACTAGCGAATATAAGAGATCATCGAATCATTTAAAGTGAACCACAGAGAATGCAAGATGTGAATGAGCTTTGCCCATTTAGTAAGACTGGTTAATTCAGTTGGCTATTATGTGCTGAAAAGTTAGTTGAAAATGATACAAAAACTTCATTTGATTAAATAAAAAATTCTGTTTGGTTGAATAAAAGTCATGTTTTATATAACTTAATAATTGTAATTTTCATCTAATCTTATTAGAACTTTTAATGTCAATGTCACTTTGGTTAATCCACTTAAAGGTACGGTAGGCCTACGTCTGTGTGTACAAGATCAGGATGGCACCACCTTCGTCTCATTTTGAGCCAGGAAAAACCCTGATAAGTAACTTGTTTTATTAATCAAGCATCGCTACATGAGTAGATCATTTCTCCGGTCTCTATCTAGCTCCACACGCTTTTTTTCCCCCATGTCATACGTGAGGAATCGCAGCACACCTCGTGCGCTACTGAAACCCGGAAGTTTTCCAAGAACTAGACAATACTCAGACACCTCATTGGTCGGCTCCAACCAGCGAAACGCATCCTCATTGGTTAATCCACTGCCCATAGAAATAAACGGGTCCCGGCTCAATTATAGAAATAGCTATGTTTTAATGACATTTGTAAAAGGGGTTACGACTGCATATTTAAAATATGTGACCCTGGACAACAAAACCAGTCTTATGGGTCAATTTTTTGAAATTGAGATTTTTACATAATCTGAAAGCTGAATAAATAAAGTTTCTATAGGTATATGAGTTGTTAGAATGGGACAATATCTGGCTGAGATACAACCGTTTAAAACTCAGGAATCTGAGAGCGCAAAAAAATCAAAATATTGAGAAAATTGCCTTTGAAGTTGTTAATCAGGGGAACCAGGTGGATGTGGCAGGCCATCCACTCACAAAAATAAAGTTTTTATATATTTAGGGTAGGAAATTTACAAAATATCTTCATGGAACATGATCTTTACTTAATATCGTAATGATTTTTGGCATAAAAGAAAAATCGATAATTTTGACCCACACAATGTATTTTTGTCTTTTACTAAAAATTTTCCCGTGCTACTTAAGACTGGTTTTGTGATCCAGGGTCACATATACATAAACTTGATTTAAAACTGAACGTCCGCCCAGAGACAAAACATTTTCACTACGAGAGACAGCAGCAGCACAGCAACTCCACAGCTCGGCAAGTCTGGTGAAGAGCCATAACATACATTAGAATGTCAAGACTAGCCAATCAAAATCAAGCATTCAAAAGCACTGTGTAACAAGTCTCTAATTTGTTCATATGAAATTGTTTGCCATTGACATTCAGTTTTCCCACAGTTGAGCACACTTTCTTTTTAACTGCTTTAAACAAACAAAACAGGCTACCAAAACTACTAAACAACACCCAGCAAAACGCGCACCTCCTACCTGGCATGACGTAGCTTTTTTCATGCCGAAAGTGGCCCCTAGTGGTCGGGAGCGATTCCGTTGTGTTGTGGCTTTATTCCGTTGATTGTTGTGAACTTATATTTGCATTTTAAATTTCGTTGTGTTGTGCACCAGTGGGCCACCGTACTTACAGGCACAAACAAGTTTGAGTAATATTTATCAGAGAGATAAAAAAGTTTATGATTAAATTAGGTACGTTTTCCTCCTTGACGGCTCCTCCCTACTGCCTCGAGGCTCTATATTGGCACCTTCTCTGTTTTCCTTGTATATGCTACCCTGGGTTCCATCCAACATGGGGTGTCATTTAATTTTTATGCTGATGACACACAGATCTAAAAAAACATGATTCTTCATTGGTTACATCTCTCCTTGTGTCTTTAGATGAGGTTAAATCTCAGAATTAAAGCTCAGAATTTTTTATCTCTAAATGAAGACAAAACGTCTTGGTTACGGATGTAACCTCAGTTCCCTGATGGAGGGAACGAGACGTTGTGTCGAGCCGACAGATGGGGTTCGCTCTTGAGAATCTGTCAACTTCTGACTAGTTTAGAAAAGGCCAATGAAATTGATGAATTAAATTTGCATGCTGGACTCCGCCCCCGGACAGCCCGTTCCCAGCAACTCCGCGGGTCTTCTCTCCGAGAAGAGCACCAGGACGAGAAGAGGCGCCACTTATGGGCATATAGCCGCCTAGTGGCCGATGCCCTAGCCTGAGTGATGTCCCAACCACCTCAGGGGGTGGGCCACTCAGGATCTCCTCGTCCCGTCCAGACATGGAGGTTCCAGGGGTCTGCCTGGGATGCTGTAATGTGCTCCTTCGCCAGGGGGAGCGGCCAGGGGGGAGTTGTTGTCAAGAGCCTTAGCTCCGAGAACCAAGTCCGGTTAGGCCAATAGGGCGTAACTAGTACCACTTGATGCTCCTCCTCCCTGGCCTTGCACAAGACCTGTGTAATGAGGCTCACTGGGGGAAAGGCGTAATATCGCTTACCCTGCGGCCAGCTGTGCGCTAGGGTATCCGGTTCTCAGTTGAAAAAAGAGCAAGCTCTCCCCAGTGCAGAGCATCATCTTTCTCGTTATAGAACTCGACTCTGTCTCCATGACAGCGTGACTGACTCAGAGCACGCTCAGTCAGTGTTGAATTTCCTGAAGCACTTCAGGCAGTCAGCGTCCCCCTGAAACTTTGAGAGTCTCCTGGGCACATGGCATCCTCGGTGGGGGTGGTCCCCCTCGGGTCGATGCACATCCAACATCCGCTCCAACACTGGCTACAGAGACGGGTTCCCTGGAGAGCGTGGCACACTGGCAGCAGGCGTATGGTCATCACGCCTTTCTGCCGGCGCACCCTGACCCCCTGAGGGCTGCTGATTATCCTCGACATTGGGTCTCGCCGTGACGCAACGTCGAGTTGCCGAACACCATTGTGTAGAGGGTGAGAGCGGCTGTGATAAACACCCAGAGATAGAGGAAACTCTTAAGAGAGTGGGCTGTTGGGACAGGGCAGGAACCGTCCCTGATCGACCACCCAGCGATGGAATGGCCTCCTGACGGTCTCCTCTTCGATGTCTCTTCCGGGGGGCAGCCTGAGTGGGGGGCTCCAGAGCCGGAGGGTGTCGAAGGTTGCCGCTTGGAGCCGCGCTCAAAGTGTGGGCACTGCAACCCAACGCTCACGGCGGCCCGGGAAAGCATGGCTGACATTTTGCCGTCCGCTTCTTCCTGGGCTCGACCCCCTGAGGGAGGGAGCCCGAGGAATCGTCGGAGTCGGATGACAGTACGTCACCCCCCGATGCTGCAAGAGACATCTCATTATCACGCATCGTGTCCGAATACGTGGTTGAGGAACAAGACTGTGGGGCCGTCTCCTGGGGAACGGTCAGATGAGCGAGACGAGGTGCGAACGGTCCGTGAGCCAGTGGCTGGCAAATTAACGATCACAGTAATCCTCATATCACCCTCGCTGCTTGCCGTAGCGGGCGGCAGGGCCGTAGTCCTGCCATCACGGAACGGGGAGCATATGAGGTGGTGGCTGAGTCCCGTGGGAACACAGCCACCTGTGATGCAACGTCTGAATCGTCAACCGCCCACAGTGCGGGCAGGACGTATCCACAACGTCTGCCCAGCGTACTGGAAGCAGACACCGTGTCCATCCCCCTCCTCGATGAGTGATTTGATCTAGCTTTTTTCAACTTCGGCTTCTTCTAAAATCAAGCGCCTTTCAACTGATAAAACTGGAGATTGCAGTTCATGCCTTTATTACCTCTTGATTGCTGCAATTCTTTGTACTGTCGAATTTTTCAAAAATTGCTCACCTTCAACAAAAAGTTATCATATTTCTTTCTCCTTTAAGGGCATTGGCTACGCATCCAATTCAGGATTAATTTTAATATTCTGCCTTTTTTGCTGTTTTTAAGTCCCTGCACAACTTAGCTCCCAAGCTCCCACCCCTCCAGAACTTACGATCAAGCGATCATCTTTTTCTATCTGTTCCAGAGCATGTGAGCGGAGCGTGCGAAATATAGTCGGAGCGCGCGAAATATAGTCGGAACGCTGAGCGGGTTTTTATCTAAAGGCCGAAGCGATCGGTCTGTCTCGCTCCGGTTCCGCTCCGTTACCGCTCACACCACGAGTCTAGGGCATACACAAATCCACCCAGAATTCACATGTGCCTTCAACAATTAACAAAACTGTCAGCCTACACTTCAAAAATTGTTCGTTGTGAAGGAGAGATGTCTGATATAAACACAAGCATAGCAGTGACGATCCGTGACTCCTCTTCAGGGGAAGCAGTAATGCGAAGCGCGGCAAAACATGTATTTAGCCCGTCATATGTGTGTCGCGTCATGTCAAAATATGTGCCTGCTGCAGACGCATCGAAAGGGTTTTTAATAGAAGAGACGCTTGCGTTTGCTAGATACACTCTTAGTTTCGTGTAATCAGAGTTAAGTGTTAACGCAGTGTCTTCTGAACACGAGCGTCTCTTTTATCATAAACCCTTTCGACGCATCTGCAGCAGGCACGTATTTTGACATGATGCGTGCCTGTTCACGTGAAGCGCTGAACACGTATTTGAATTCCAGCTTCCCCTGAAGAGGAGGCACCGATCGCAGCTGAAGCATAGACTAGAATGACCGCGATCAGTTCCGGTAGCCGCGTCGGAGCTGTAGATGCGTGCGGTGTAAACGAGGGGTAAGGCTTCTGTTGAAAACGGCAGGTGTTAGGCATGCAGAGGAATTTTTTATTTGAGTGAGCGTGGAGCGATTTCACCGGAGCAGGATGAAATTGTAGGTGAGCGGGTAGCGGAGCGGAGCGGTCTGGTGCGACTTTGAGCGGTGGAGCGGGGGGCGCATACACCCACGTGAGCTGGGAGCGGAAATTCTCACCGCTCAACTCCGCTCACATGCTGTGATCTGTTCCCCACTCTAGAATCAAGCATATAGGGGATAATGCTTTTTCTGTGATTGGACCTCGGATTTGAAATGACTTGCCTTTAAAAGTTAATCTGACACCCTCTCTGTCACTTTTAAGTCACTTTTAAAGATGTATTTATTTACTCTGGCCTTTTAGTTTTTCTCTTCCCCCTTTAATTGTTCTCATCTCTTTTCAACCTGTCTTTGTTTTATATGTTTTATTTATTTTGTAAATAATGTTTTACTTATTACTGTACAGCACTTTGGTCAGCCTGATGACGGTGTAAAATGTGCTATGTAAATAAAATGACCTTGAACTTGAATTTTGTACAACACATACATCACAGAACTTTAGCTTATAGTTAGTGCAACCCGAGTTGTGACACACTTGGATCTTGCCAACGAATGATCATGTGGTTCATGGAGCTCTCAATAGTTCCTAACTGTCAGCCTTTTTGAATTGGTTTAACCAGGACAGACAATGCAAGAGACTGTATTTGAAACAATTTTCATTAAATACCAACACATTTTATGTTGATTAAATTTATAGGAACATGTGACCAGTGGTAGAGAGACAGTTTTAATCAATTTTATGTGTTTAATTTGACTTGGGAAAATGCATAATGTACAATACATTAACAGTATGCATGCATTCATATGTTTCTCATGCTTCTATGACCATCAGTACATCACTCAGTGATAAATTACTCATAACATTGCACATGTATGTATGTACAATGATTTCAAGCAAATGCACAACAAAGAATGTTGAAAATGACCAAGGCAACCTATTGCAGTAAATTGTCACAGTCTCGTCCATCCCCATGCCTGTTTTCCCCCGGGACTACACTTCACAGCACTCTTCATGCTCCCTCGCACTGTTCCTGTGTTCTTTGTCATGTCTTAAATGTAACTTATGTCATAGCTGGTTTATCTGCTCTGTTGTTCTCTGTGTTCATCTTTGGATTTATCATTAAAAGGATTGTTTGTGGCTATCTCTCAACTGTGGTCTGTGGCAGCGCGTTACATCAGTAAGACATTTCATTATAATGTATATAGGGAGAGGGTTGATAACATTTTCATTTAATGAAAAGTCTTCATAGAAAATCATTTAACCACACGTATGCACACAAACACGCAGACACACAAGCGACTTTTTAGAAAAGCAATATTTTTTATAAACATCATTATAATAATATACCAGTTTGATAGAGATGTATTTTATCAACTTACCAGCAAATGTGTTTGGGAAACAGTAAAATGAATGGGCTTCAGTGCAGTGTTTGGAACTATAGAGAGCTCCATGACATGAGTGTGAGAATTTAGGTTTTGCCTGTGTCCCACACCTAGTATCCCACATTGTTTTATGCATTATATCCTGCTTATTATGTTTCTCACTTATAAGTGTCACTGAGAGTCACAGATATCAGTGTGTTCCAGATGTTAAGAACAAGGAACTAAACTAGTGTTAACCTTGGCAGAAAATACTAACTACTAGGTCTTGTGATTTTCCATGTACCGAAGTGTCTGAATAAGAGCATTACCTCACTTCCTTATTTATTCTCACATATTGGACCTATCCTTAATAAACATTGGACTTTGAGTGAACTGCACTTCTGTGTCTGTGTCATTCTTGGTCCCCGGATCCAAAACTTTGTGTGTTCCATCAACTAGACTCTTCAACCTTCTACCTGGACAAAAATAAATAATATTACAGTCTTCCACATTCCATTATTCCAATGGAGGTCTATGTCAGTTTCACAACTCTCTCTTTCAACCGTTCTGAGTGAAACTAATCACTGTAGAACTAGTGACGTTACGTTCGTGAATGAATCGTTCTTTTTGAACGAATCTTTCAAGTGAACGAATTGTTCTCGTTCACGAAAGATAATGACTCATATTTCTCGTTCACTGAAATCTCTCCCTCGAGCACAAGAGCGTCTTGGCTTAAAAGAGTGTCTAAAGCACGAGCCAATGGCGTTCGAGTGTGAGCTTTGACAGAGCATATGATTGGTTGAATGTGCTGAACGAATACGCCCTTCACTGAACGAACGAACCTGTGTTTGAGTCTGAAAGAGAGAGACCTCGTTCGTACACGATTGAAAGGAGTCAAAGGACCTGCTGATTCTCGTTCATGAACGATCAGTCATCTCGTTCATCTCGTTCGTGAGTGAACGAAAGGACCCGCTGATTCTCGTTCATGAACGACATGAGCGAGCTGTTACTTCTCACTCGTGAACGAAAGATGAGGTCTCTTGTTCAACAAGTACAGAAACGGACACAATGTAAAGATCCTTACGAAAATAATACAATAATGCAAGCTGATGGTTAAATGTAACAAAGACAAATTAACATTGTCATTTTTATTGCATGGAAAATGTCAAGCACATGTGTTTTGTGTGCATTTTGTATCATTTATTGTTCTTTCAAATAAAAACGACTTCATTACGTTTAATTCATGTCATGCACTTCTCTAAAAACTAAAACAAAAAAGTATTGGTTAGCCCTCATTCGCGTCACGTCAGCAAATAGCATTCCAGTTCCGGCTGGGAAGGGACTGCTAATTTGTTAGATCTTCCACTGAACGAATACGCCCACACTGACCAGGTCGCTGTTGAGTCTGAACGAGAGAGATACAGTAGATCTCGTTCATGAACGAATTGAACGAGAGTGTACACTGCAGGTCGGTCATTTAGCATGTGAGTCTCGTTCAGCAATCAGTAGAAAGCGATGCAAAGCGCAGTTACAGGTAGGCTACTTTGCACGTTTGTTTATTTAAAATACATAAACTTCACATTTAACATAATCCCACATTTATGAATGTGTAAATGACCAAACAATTCACTTTTTAATTATGCAGAAAAACCTTGTGCGTTGGTCATCTGAACCACTTATTTAGACTTATTTTATTTATTTAATGAGTAGATCAGAGACACACATTTTAATAAAGCCTGTAATCCGTTTATACGTCCATTACAGTTTTTTTCAACTGCTTACACACAAAATGTTTACTTGTCACACAATTTCTGAAACCTGACACTCAAACACCAGAACCACACACCAAATCGGCAAAACCATACACTAATTCTCGACCTTTGACTCAGTTTTCAGTTTCATAAAACACTTTTTGCAAAACACAACACACAATTCTCTATGTAACACACAAAAATCTTACAGGAAGTATATTGATTTCCTTTTTCAAACACAACCAATCAAAATGCCACACTAATTCCTCAGTGCCTCACACTAACTCCTCACATGTGCAAACACACATTGCTTTACTTAACACCAACCAATCATGACTTTAGAAGAGGCCTATAAATAGGCCAAGGGTCAAGTTATAGGTTTTGAACAATGGATGCGAACAATGTAGACAGAGTAAGTGGAGTTGGAGGGAGAGCCAGAGGACGAGGCAGAGTTCAAATTAGAGGACGAGTCGGAAGAAGTAGCAGAAGAGGAGGAAGACGAGGAACAAGAAGTGTGGTCTCGAATGAGATCAGGGCTACAGTCCATTGATTATGTGATAAACCACGGTTTACTGTAACAACAAGAGAGGCTGTACAGAGAGTCCAGCCCAATTTGAGTCGATTTACAATGGCAGGTATAATTTGAACTTTTAGAAATGAGAACAGGTATGTAACAATCTACTGTTATGTACACATGATCTAATGTACACAAACAGTAGTCTATAATACATATACAGTGTTTTACAGTAGTACCCTTGCATTCATTTACTATGGTGCACTGCATTGGTCACAGTCTGGTGAGGTATCACACTGTACAGCAGTACAGCCAACTGTAAGAAGACATTCTGACCATATTGTATAAAATAGTATATTATGTTACAGTTTATGGCACACACTCACACTGTTCCTGAATCTTCTACAGAGTGGAAAGGCGAAGGTTTCATGTTCACTGAAGAGCAAGAGACGGCTATCGTGAATTTGGTTTTGGCCAATAATGCTTTTAGAATTCGTGAAATATACGCAACCATATGCTTACTGTAATGATGCCACAATTTTTGCGAACATAAATGCTGTGAGTCCCTCAACAATACATTGTGTCCTCCAGAATTTTTTTTCCGTACCGTGTACAGTAATACTGTATTCACAACCAGCAAAAACATAAATAAACACAAGAAATAAAAAGTTTGGCTTTTGTTTTTACAGTGAATTTTAAACATCTCTCTGCCAATTTCTTTCAATCTTGTACAGAAATGTATAGAGGAGCTCATGAACTAAGAGCTTTAGGTTTTGAATAACTGTGTACATGATATATCCCAAAATATAACATTACAGTAAAAGTGTTTGCAACAGAAGACAAATGTTTGCTTTTGAAATGTGTTTGTGATATTTTTAATGTAGTGCTTCATTTTGAAAGAGATGTGAGGCATTTTGCATTTTGTGTGTGCAATTCTTGGATTTGTGTGTAAAGTTTTGAAAAAAAGAGGCAGCTTTTTGAAAATGTGTGTAAGCAGTTGAAAAAAACTGTAATAGGTTCGTTGACATAACACAACTCTTTTTCGCCACCTGCTGGCGTAGTATAGAAATGGTCACTGAACGGATTTTGTTGAACAAACTGAAGAACGAATCACTCAAATGAATCATAATTTCCATCACTATGTAGAACCCTTGTCCGCGACAACAATCAAAAAGCAAAAATGAAATAAAACATATTTTCACATTTAAATAAAAACTATGGATAAACATAACTAAGAGAATCAGATAACAAGTCAGAATAAGATAACTAGTCTCCAAAGCTACGGACAAGTCATTTTTAGCAGTAAATTCGAAAGATATGGCTGTGCTGTGTAGCATCTCTTTAATCTCTTGTATTGTCTCTGGTTGTGTTCTGTAGGTCAGTTAGCAGCAGGCACTTGTGAGATTGTCACTCTAGACAGAGACAGCAGTCAACCACGCAGAACAATCGCCAGACAGACAGCTCGCTGTGCATGTAAGAAAGGACAGATCGCTGGGACAACGAGAGCCAGACCGGCCTGTGTAGATGGTAAGATTTTTATTTATTTTTTGCTAAAAAACGTACCTGCTGTTTAATTTTCTATGTATATATTATATTTTAGATAAGTAGTAGCATTGATTGACATTGAGCATTGTCATGTGGTTGTATTTTGGACAAGTAAATTTGATTTAAAGTAAACTCTGATGATGCGACCCGGGATGCGGTCTGGGCCTGCAGCTTTGCTAATATTCACCCGTCGGAAGGTTACATCTGTGACAGAGACGGAGAGCAAGTTAACATCCGTCTCTGCGGTCGCTGAGCTCATCTAGGAGTGAGGCAGCAGTGTTTTCGGCAGAGTTTTTATTTCCCTTGAATGGTGTTAATTCCTTGCCACATACTTCTTGAATCAGTGTTGTTAAACTAATCTTAGTAATGTAAACAATGTTTCTGGGTTATAAGCAGCTGCATGAATGTAATCATGCTACATCAATGTTCTCTTAATGGCATCATATTGGTACAGGTATTACAGGTATTTTGGTAATGATGAATGACATCTTAAAAATACAGAACTGCACTGCTTGTGTGAACGTCTTGGTTACGGATGTAACCTCGGTTCCCTGATGGAGGGATTTTACCATGGTAAAACCGCATCGGGTGCAGGGGCAGATTTAGGGATTTGGGAGCCCTAGGCAAATCCATGTATGGGGGCCCCGAATGCGCCATTTTACTTTACTGCAACCCATATTTTTCCTCACACAACTTTTCACCCACCATCAAAGTGACAGGGGAAAACGTCTTGGTTACGGATGTAACTTCGGTTCCCTGATGGAGGGAACGAGACGTTGTGTCGAACCGACAGAATGGGGTTTGTCTTGAGAACCTATCATCTTCTGAGTATTTAGAAAAGGCCAATGAAAATTGGCGAATGAAATTTGCATGCCGGGCTCCTCCCCGGATGTCCGGGTATAAGAGGGAAGCCGGCGTGCTCATTCATTCACCTTTGGTCTGAGGAGCCTAAAGCATCCTCCCCCGACCGCTGGGGTGGGCGGCCAGTGTTGTGGCATGAGGGACACAACGTCTCGTTCCCTCCATCAGGGAACCGAGGTTACATCCGTAACCAAGACGTTCCCTTTCTGTCGGTCTCTCGACGTTGTGTCGAACCGACAGAATGGGGTTCCTATGGAAAACGCCACAGCACTGAGCCGCGTCACAATCTCTGCGGAGCGACGTTGACTGGCCTGGGCGAGTCAGACGAACACGCTAACGCGAAATTATGACCCTCCAGTGGAGAGGAAGGGGGACCCAGAGCTTTACACAAAGTTGGGAAGCCCCTGTCACCGGCCGTCACGGGCGGAGGCCTAGTTCTCTAAATGGCGAGAAGCCGCCCGGCACCGTACGGGCCACTGGGTAAGCATTATTCCCCCTGGGGGAAAAACGCTGCAGAGGCCACTACCTACCGTAGGGAGGAATTAGTGGAGACACCACATGGTCTCACCATCAGGGGAGAACTCATGGGAGGAATGTGCGGACTGCAGGAGTTAACCGCAAGGTGGGAGTCCACCTGGGGAGGTCATGGGTTGCCAAGGTGGGAACCATTCATGAGGATACATCAGACGGAACAGCCCACGGAGGGGGGATTACCACGTCTGGAGCACTAGGTCCGGTTAGAGCCATCTGGGAGATAACTCAACTGTTCCCCGGCCTAAGGGGGCAGGGCTGCTCTGCCCAGCCTGTCCCCTGGAAGGGTGCTTAGTGATGGATGGAATGCCTGTTCTTTACCCAGTGGGGGAAAGAGGGGAGGTGTAATAGCCGCTGATCCCCCTAAGGAAGGGGGAAGGGCTTTCGCAGGCGTACACCCTACCAGCTGCCGGTCGCACACCTTGCCAAGATGCGGGCTGACACCGGTTCTGCACGTAGGTATTAGAACCTCACGGAGTTGTTGGGCGTAGCCCAACCCGCAGCTCTGCAGATGTCTGCCAGAGAGGCGCCCTGAGCCAGTGCCCACGAGGGGTGTGCCTCACCCCCAACGGGCAGGGGCGAAAAGAGATCGGTATGCCCTAACGAGGGCATCCACGATCCAGTGCGCCAGCCTCTGTTTGGAGACAGCCCTCCTGCTGACCTCCGAAACAGACAAAGAGCTGCTCAGAGCTTCTGGGCTCTGCGTGCGGTCCAAGTAGAGGCGCCGTGCGCGTACTGGACACAACACGGATAGGTTGGGTCTTCCTCCCCGGTGGGGAGCGCCTGCAGGTTCACCACCTGGTCTCTCGGGAGAGTGGTGGGAACCTTGGGCACGTAGCCGGGGCGGGGTCTCAAGATAACGTGAGAATCCCGGCCCCGAGTTCTAGGCAATCTGTGGACACGGAGGGTGCTTGCAGATCCCCTACCCTCTTGGAGGTGAGCGCCATCGGGAAAACCGTCTTTATCAAGACTGAGAAAGAGCAGCAATCCCGAGAGGCTCGAAGGGGGCGGGGCCTCTTGGGGCCCGCCACCTAGGTCGCAAGAGGGTACGGAGCGCGGAAAGGTGGTCACCCTCTCGCGCCCCTTAGGAACCTAATGACCAGGCCGTGCTGTCCCAGAGGCTACCCAGCACTTGGGTCATGATGAGCGGCCGTAGTGGCTACATACATTCCCAGTGTGGAGGGGGAGAGGTTACTCCCCCGCTTTCTTGAGGACGGGACAGTTCGTACCCGACCGAGCGACTCCGCGGGTCTTCTCGGCGAGAAGAGCACCAGGACGAGAAGAGGCGCCACCTATGGGCGTATAGCCGCCCAGTGGCCGAAGCCCTTAGCCTGAGTGACGTCCCAACCGGACTGGGGGTGGGTCACTCAGGATCTCCTCGTCCCGTCCAGACATAGAGACCAGGTTTTGCCTGGGATGCCGTAACGTGCCCCTTCCCCTGGGGAAGCCAGGGGGAGCGGCCGGGGGGAGTTGTTGTCAGAGCCTCAGCTCCGAGAACCAAGTCCTGGTTAGGCCAATGGGGCGTAACTAGTACCACTTGATGCTCCTCTTCCCTGGCCTTGCACATGACCTGTGCAATGAGGATCACTGGGGGGAAGCGTACTTCCGCTTGTCCCGTGGCCAGCTGTGCGCAAGGGCATCCGTGCCGAGGGTACCTCGGACAGGGAGTACCAAAGCGGACAATGGGAGGAGTCCGGGGAGGCAACAGGACCACCTGTGCCTGGCCGAACTGCCCCAAATGAGCCGGCTGCACGGGGAGGGAGTCACCACTCTCCGCGAGGCGTCGACTGACGAGAGAGCGCATCGACTGTCTGTTTCAGGGAGTTGATCACCTGCTGACTCCAGAGGAGGAGGCTTCGGGCGAGTCATGTTAGCTGCTGTGAGTGAAAGAATACGCCACAGCAGCTGTGCTGTCCGACCGGACCAGCACGTGGTTCCCTGCACGAGAGGTAGTAGCCTCCTAAATGCAAGTAGCACAACCAACAACTCTAGGCAGTTGAAATGCCAACGCAGGCGGGGCCCGTCCACCGCCCCGACACTGCTTGCCCGTTGCACACGGCACCCCAACCTTGCAGGGAGGCATCCCAAAGGGGACCCCTGTCCGCAAGAAGGTCATGGAGACCAGGGGGTTAGGGTGTGTCGGCAGAAAAGCATGTGACCATACTCCTGCTGCCGGTGTGCCACGCTCTCCAAGGAACTTGACTCTGCAGCCAGTGTTGGAGCGGTCGTATGTGCATCGACCCGAGGGGGACCACCCCCGCCGAGGATGCCATGTATCCCAGGAGCCTCTTGTTACAGGGGGACCGCTGACTGTCTGATCTTCAGGCAGTTCAACACTGATCGGGCGCGCTAGTCAGTCGCGCTTCCTCTGGCAGGCCGCGAGGGTGCGGGCCTCCTCGTCGCGGGTCTCGCGCCCCCCCCCGGGGGGTGAGCGGGGCCGCTCGTGAGGACAGAGTCGAGTTCCATACCGAGAAAGAGGATGCTCTGCATCGGGGAGAGCTTGCTCTTTTCTCAGTTGACCTGTAGCCCCACAGATCTAGGTGCCGGAGCACAAGGTCCCTGTGTGTACAAAACAGATCTCGAGAGTGTGCCAAAACTTCAGCCAGTCGTCGAGATAGTTAGTACCCTCACACCCCCTTCCCAACGGGGAAGGAGGGCTGCTTCCACGACCTTCGTAAAGACTAGTGGAGACAGGGACAGACCGAAGGGGAGGACCCTGTACTGATATGCCCGTCCCTCGAACTCGAACCGTCGGAACGGCTGACGTCGAGGGAGGATCGAGACATGAAGTACGTGTCCTTCAGGTCGACTGCCATGAACCGGTCCTGACACCTGACGGACGTCAGGATGCGCTTCTGCGTGATCAACCTGAAAGGCAGCTATTGTGTAGGTGCCTGTTCAGAATACATAGACCCAAGATAGGGCACATCCCCCCGCCTTTCTTGGGGACAATGAAGTACAGGCTGTAAAACCCGTTGCACATCTCGGCTGGTGAGACGGGCTTGATTACTCCCTTCACCAGAAGGGTGGCGACCTCGGCCCGAAGTACGGGAATATCCTCTGACTGAGGTATATCACCTTGAACTTGACGGGCGTGAGGCGACTGGATCGCGTAGCTGAGACGGATCGTCTTCCCTAGCCAGCCTGACAGTCTGGGAAGCCGGACAGGCTCCAAGACGGGACTAAAGGTATGATGTTTCTCATCGTCCCCCCCGGGGGGTGGTTCGATGGCTAGCAGTACGGATTCCTTGCCTGGGGAGGTCCCCCGGGGAGGAGATCAGCTCTGCTGTTTTTCCTGCCTGGTGACTGCGCAGCTCAACGCACTGTCTGACTGAGAGTGCTGAGGGCTGGTGTTTATACTCGACATTGCGCTTCACCATGATGCAACGTCAAGTTTTCCGTTCACCGTCGTGCAGAGGGTGGGAGCGGCTGTGATAACCCCGAGAGAGAGGAAACTCTCCTTTGAGAGTAAGTTGGCGCTAGCCCCCCAGAGGGGGCCAGCAGATGGAGAGACGGGGCAGGATCCGTCCCTATCCGACTACCCAGCGATGTGGCTGGGGTCGGGCCCAATGGTAGCCTCGATCCTCCTGAGGTCTTCCCATGAGGGCCGCTTCGCCGCGGCCTGATGGGGCGATGGTCTCCTCTTCGTTGTCGCCTCCAGGGGGGGCCGCCTGAGTGGGGGGGTGCCAGAGCTGGAGGGCATCTAAGAGGACCAGGGCTGCCGGGAAGCAGACATTGCACGGGACTCGACGGCCAAGGCGGCCGAGTCGCGGCACGGAGGACTGCTTCTTTACTGTCGAGAATCCTCCGGGGAGGCCTCACTCGACAGTAACACCAACCAGCCCCCCCCCTTGCGAGACGGGTGCATCGAGAAAGCGGACCTTCTCAGCATTACTCATCTGCGCAAGGATCGGCCAGAGGAGTTTCTCATGGACCACAAGTGTGGACATCGTCCGACCCAGGGCCCGCGTGGTCACCTTGGTCGCCCATAGAGCGAGGTCTGTGGGGCTGCGGAGTTCCTGCATAAGCGCTGGGTCGGTCTTTACCCTTGTGGAGCTCTCTCAACGCCTTGGCCTGGCAGGAGCCATAGCGTGGAGAGAGGAGGCAGCTTGGTCCGCCGCAATGTGAGCTCTCGACACCAGGGATGCCGAGACTCACATGCTTTGGACGGGAGTCTAGGTCGAGCCCCCCAGATGGCCGCCACCTGCGGGCACGAGTGCACCGTGGTGGCACACTCCACCTGGGGGACATCGACGTATCCTCTAGCTGCCTCACCCTCGAGGGAAGAGAGGGTGACAGAACTTTGTTTGATATGAACGTGCCGGAAAGGGGCGTTGCAGGTCTTAATAAGTTCCTCATGCACTTCCGGTAAACACTGCCCTGGAGCTTGGAGCCGCGCTCAACCCCGAGGTGCCGTGTAGCCAGCCGCGAGCGCTGGGAGAGGCAGTGCGGGCACTGCAACCCGACGCTCATGGCGGCCCGGGAAAGCATGGCTGACATCGCTTCTTCCTGGGCTCGACCCCCCTAGGAATCGTCGGAGTCGGATTGCTGTACTTCACCCCCCGATGCTGCAACATCTCATCATCATGCATCGTGGCCAGCCAGCCAGTGGCTGGTGGATAAGCGCTCACAGTGATCCTCATATCACCCTCGCTGTTTGCCGTAGCGGGCGGCAGGGCTGTAGTCCTGCCGTCACAGAACGGGGAGCAGACGACGTGGTGGCTGAGTCACGTTGGAACACAGCCTCCTGTGACGCAACATCTGAATCGTCAACCGCCCGCAGTGCGAGCAGGACATATCCACAACGTCTGCCCCAGTGTACTGGAAGCAGACAACGTGTCCGTCCCTTTCCTCGATGAGTGTGTTGCACCCATGAGAACAGCGGGACATGCCACGCTGGAGAAATTTGCTCTTTTAGAAAAAAACTCGAACACTTCTGGAACTGCCGAGACGCCCAGGGGAAAAACACACCACGTCCGCTGCACCACGTCATAAGATTCCAGCAGTAAATCGGCGTAGAGTTTGAAGTCTCGAAGTCGATCAGTGTGAAGGCTCCGAAGAACAAAAGGTGAATGAATGCAGCATGCCGTCTCCCATTTATTCCCGGGTATCCGGGGGCGGAGTCCGGCATGCAAATTTCATTCGCCAATTTCATTGGCCTTTTCTAAACTAGTCAGAAGTTGATAGGTTCTCAAGAGCGAACCCCATCTGTCGGCTCGACACAACGTCGAGAGACCGACAGAAAGGGAATCTCAAACACAAAAGTAAAAAAAGGCGTGCACATCCATACAACACAAGGGCTCCAGTGCAGGACAAAATAACATTAAATGAGTGCACCTAATCAAGGTGATCACCTGATGTCTATAAAGACTTTACTCTATTCTTTTGTTGATTTGTGCCTGACGAAGACCTGGGGCCTGTTTCAATAAGGGGGTTCAACCAACTCTAGGTTAAACCTTGAACTCAGAGTTGGTTTACTTAAAAATTAGAAACTTTGAGTTTTTGGTTTCAGAACAGCTGATTTGAGTTAGTTCAATTTACTCTGGGCAGGCTTACCCTGGGTTAAGCACGTGCACCACGACTATAAAAGCCATCATCAATGGAGCTCCGATATTCCGATTCACCATGGCAACGGCACCAAATAAAGCAACATGGTGGCAGAAAGCACTTGAGAGTGAGTCACACTTTCCGCTCAATTTACTGATATCCTGAAAATGACTTAAGTTTAAATTAATAAATTGATACCAATAAACAAATAAATTCATCATTAAATTAATGAAACAACAGAAATAATAAAAAAATCGTATGTTCTCACTCACCATGAGTGCTCTAGTTACACGAATGAGATGTCATGGTGTATAGGACACCTGTAGGGCGTCAGACTCTCGTGCAAAATTAGACTGATCGCCGGTTCGAACTCTGCTCTGAGCAGATTTCAGTTGGAATGGCTGCACATCAAAATGACTTGTTTATTACCTTTATCGCTTCATGTATGTCTGTATTTATTAATTTCTTTATTCATGCACTTTATTATATTATATGCTCTGATGTAATACACGTACGGTGGCTGATGTTATTGATGTAAGGATGGATGAGATATATTTTGATATATCTAATTCACTGTAAAGAAAAACGGTACAGTTTAAAAAAAAAATGCACAGGGAAATGACAAAATTGCTCATTTGTACTCGCCAATCTCTCAAGGTGCTTGGCGTGAGGCAATGTGAGCTCATACATTGAAATTTGCCACATCAGGCGTGGCAACAAGCCAAATTGGAAGCACCCAGGTTTCAGCTTCCCAGGAAGAGCTGTATTATTGATTTTTTTTGAGACCGCTGACTGTCTCTTGCCTGAGTTGTTCCATCTGTTCGGTGTCTTTAAAAGTACAGTTTGTACCTTTTTTGCAGTAAAATTCCAAAAACCACTAGGCCAGGGTTATATATTTTGTTCAGTTGAGTATTTACAATATCTCAAATGTATCCAACTATTTGTAAATCGTTATAAAACCGCCATTTTAACAAGTGACATGGACCATCGCTGGCAGTCGTCTGTCAATGGCGTCATATCCGCGTTACCAAAAACACTAGATGGAAAGCCTGCAACCTTCAACGGAAATGCAGGAAAGGAGACTAGAGGCTGTTATATGTTTGGCTGAGGTGATTCGTGTAAGCCTTTACGCTTTCTCCAGACCTTGCATCTCCCTTATAACACAGTCTCTGGCGTTACCCTCGGTTTCTGCTCTTACTGCCGTAGAAACCATGACAACACAGTCTCGTGGACAAATGTGAATGTATTAGTTTCTATCAAGCAACTATCTTGTTTTAAGCAGTCGTTATGGAGCACAGTTATTCTTTACCGTTTGCAGGTGGTTCTGTCAACAAAGACATACGGGTAAACCAAATGACCCAAGAAGAGTTTGGGAGAAGAAGATATAATCGAAAGAGATAAAACTAGGATCAATATCGGTGTGGCACTTCCTACATGGAGAGAGCTGTGCAACACATTTTAACTAGACAGAGATGCTGATCTTTCCTATGTTTTACTAGACAGGTGAGCAACTGTTTAGATTCCTTTATTACAGAAAACATATGATTATTATATCGATCAATAAGGTTAGTCTTTTTGTTTGAGTGTCTTTTCTTAATTTAGCATGAGTGTCATGTATAAATTTACTGAACAAGCTGTAATCGTTTTTAGATCATCTGACTAAATCGTAATAAATACCTTTTATGAATTAAGTCTAATGCGTCTAATTCATTATAATGACATAAAATAATGTCATCAAACGCAACATTTATAAAACTTTATTACTACTACATCATCCATAAACATGATTTCTCATTCACGTCTGAGCAGTGGAGTTGATGACGACAGTTCCCATTATTCCACACTCCTTCACATTTTTAATCAAACGATGCGGTTGTTGTTGTTTTGAACATATCTGTTGTGAATGTGCGCCCTCTAGTGGTGAATTTTATAAACTGTGTCTTTATGGTCTGCGGTGTGCCATCGTCCAAGGCTTTTGATGGGCTTGTCTGAGACCATTGGTATGGGCTCGCCCTTTATACAGAACCTATCGTTAGTAAACCGACCGTTGGCAATGGAAATGCTGCGGGATTTGCTGGGTTTAATCTTCTTTTGTGCCCAACTGATGTTCTCCTGGAGTTTATCCAGCAGCCACTTTGTACATGCTTTGGTAGTTGTTATGGTTGTCATGTCATCCATGTATACTCTATTTGGAGGTAGGCACAACCAATTTTTCAAATGCTCTCCTCCAACCACCCAACGCGATGCGTTTTTTTTGTGTGTGTGTAATTTGCAACTGGTGCCAGATAATGTTAGCATGCTATATTAGAAACCCCCTATGCCTGCCTTCTGCACTGAAGTGTTAAGTTGTCTTCAGGAATGCTGAGAGTCTACTGGCCACAACACTGAAGAAAATCTTACCTTCCACATTCAAAAGAATAATTGTGTTATTTTTCAGTTTTTTTCCTTGGGGATCAGTGTGCCTCCTGCCCTTATCCAGACCTTTAGTATCACTTGCTTTTTCCATGCCACAGCCACTACTCAACGCTCAACTCAACTTTATTTACATAGCGCTTTTTACAATTTTCATTGTTACAAAGCAGCTGTACATAAGACATATTGACTATAAGCAAAACAATTAAAGTTGTACCTGCAAAAACAAGAAAAAGTTGAAAACACAGAAGACAGACATACCCACATACAAAACACTCCACACACACAATATGCACACGTACTAACACACATAGACATAGACACACACACACAGACACGCACGCACACACACACACATGCTCAGTGAGAGCACACATTTAAGATAGAGAGAAGCACAGGTCAAATATTAAACAGACTATAAATTCCTATATGCAATATTAATTAAGTAAAACTTTAAAATTCTAAAGCAGCCCCCCCGGCCAGGCAGATAGTGCAAAAACAGTATGCAAACGGTGGCGAGGAACCCAAAACTCTAATCGAGAAAAAAAACCTCAGGAGAACCCAGGCCCAACCAGGGGATTCCAGTTCCCCTCTGGCAAAAGCTGCTGCCTCTGCACAAGCTCCAGAGAGCTTGCACAACAAGGCTAAATAAAATAAATAAACTTAATAATAAAATAAATTATAGTTTAAGATTATCATTAATAATCTAATAGCATTTGAAATTTTGTGGTGAAGACATGTCAAGAGACCGCGTCCTTCTTTATCCAGCTCTATCATCTCAGCTCTTGTCAGGTCCCCACTTCCCATTCTCCGCTCTACCATCAGGTCAGGCCATGAACTGCATCCTGCTCGCTGTGGTAACCTTGGAACAATGAGACAAGACTGGCTGAGAGTAGAGTACTGTTCTGTACTCTTTGATGCAACAAGTACATCAGTTGTGTTTTTGGTTCCGGTTGATCTAACTAATGCAGCCTAAACCCTCTGAAGATTTATATTATGGAAGAGTAGTGTATGCAAGATTAAAAAGATGCGTCTTTAGTCTAGATTTAAACTGACAGAGTGTGTCTGCCTCCCGGACAGTGCAGGGAAGACTATTCCAAAGTTTAGGCGCTAGATAGGAAAAGGATCTACCACCTGCACTTGATTTTGAAATTCTAGGTATTACCAACTGACAGGACGCCTGAGAGCGTAATGCACGTGAAGGACTGTAATACAAAAGGAGTTCATTCAAGTACTGAGGAGCTAAACCATGTAAGGCTTTATAGGTAATAAGCAAGATTTTAAAGTTAACGCGATGCTTTATAGGTAACCAGTGCAAGGTTGACAGAACCGGGCTAATATGTTCATACTTTTTTGTACGTGTAAGAACTCGAGCTGCCGCGTTTTGGACCAATTGGAGTTTTTGTAATAAGCCTGCAGGGCAACCACCTAACAGTGCATTACAGTAATCTAGTCTTGATGTCATGAATGCATGAATTAACTTCTCTGCATCTGAGATTGACAGCATATGACGTAGTTTAGATATATTCTTAAAATGGAAAAACGCAATTTTACAGGTGTTGGCGACGTGGCTCTCAAATGACAGATTACTATCGAATAGAACGCCAAGATTCTTTGCTGACGACGAGGGTTTTATGGAACATCCGTCAATAGTTAAACAGTATTCTTGGTTGTTACTTATAGCAGTTTTCGGTCCAATAAGTAACACTTCCGTTTTGTCCGAGTTCAGTAATAAAAAGTTGTTACTCATCCAGTTTTTTATATCGACTATGCATTCCATTATTCGATGGAACTGCTGTGTTTCATGAGGCTTCGAGGAAATATAAAGTTGAGTATCATCAGCATAACAGTGAAAGCTAACTCCGTGTCGCTTTATTATATCTCCTAGAGGTAGCATGTATAATGCGAAGAGCAGAGGCCCTAAGACTGAGCCCTGTGGTACACCGTACTGGACTTGCGATTTGCGTGACACCTCATTGTTTATTGCTACAAATTGAAAACGGTCGGATAAATAAGATTTAAACCATTTCAAAGCTATTCCCTTAATGCCGACATAATTTTCGAGTCTATGTAGGAGTGTGCTGTGGTCAATGGTATCGAATGCAGCACTAAGGTCTAGCAGCACCAATAACGAGATACAACCTCGGTCAGACGCCAATAGCAGATCATTTGTAACTCTGATCAAAGCAGTCTCTGTACTGTGACATGCTCTAAATCCAGACTGGAATTCTTCATTGATGTCATTCCTTTGGAGGAAGGAGCATAATTGAGTTGAAACTACTTTTTCCAGAACTTTAGATATGAAAGGTAGATTCGATATAGGCCTGTAGTTCCTTAGTTCTCTAGGGTCGAGTTGGGGTTTTTTGACAAGGGGCCTTATAACAGCCACCTTATATGCTTTAGGCACATGTCCTAATGTCAGAGATGAGTTAATAATACCAAGAAGAGGATCTATAATTTCTGGGAGCATCTCTTTCAGTAGATTTGTAGGTATAGGGTCTAGTATGCATGTTGTTGATTTAGATGATCTAATAATTTTAGACAGCTCATCTTGATCTACGGTATAAAATAATTGCATTTTCTCCTTAAGGGCGCTGTAGTTAGTTTGTTCAGCGGGTTTCACTTCTGATTGCATTGTTATAATTTTTTCTCTAATATCTTGGATTTTATATGTGAAGTAGTTCATAAATTCATCACTGCTATGCTGATATACAGGATCAGAAGTCACTGACGATTTATTTTTTGTTAATTTAGCCACCGTGTTAAATAAAAACCTAAGGTTGTGCTGGTTTTCTTCTATTAGTGATGAAAAGTAGGCGGATCTAGAAGTTTTTAGGGCTTTCCTGTATTTTCGAATACTATCCTTCCCATGCTGTACGAAATACCTCCAATTTAGTTTTCTTAAAGTTGCGCTCCATTTTTCGGGCCGCTTTCTTTAGAGCCTGAGTGTGTTCATTTTTGAGATAATTCAGGCAGATTATCTAGAAACGCATCTTTGGTATTTGAAGTTATTGTTCTACCATATTTGTAACAAGGAGTTTTATTTGCAGCCATAGGCCAGTGAAGCAAACATAACAGATAATGATTTGAAATGTCTTCACTCTGCTGATGGGTTTTAACGTCGTCCAGATTTATACTGTAAGACAGTATTAAATCTAAAGTATGATTACGAATGTGAGTGGGTCCTGACACATGTTTATAATGCCCATGAAGTTAAGAGTGTCTTTGAAAGCCATTCCTAAGGCATCTGTATCGTTATCTACATGGATGTTAAAGTCACCAACGACAAGGACTCTATCTGCGGCCAGTACTAGTTCTGATAAGAACCCACCAAATTCTTTAATAAAATCTGTGTGGTGCCCTGGAGGCCCTATATACAATCGCCAGAATAAATTTGAAAAATGTTTTATCTTTAGTATTAGGTGTTGAAACATGAAGTACCATTACTTCAAAAGAATTGTATTTAGAGTGAGACTTCTGGGAAAAGCTAAAAGAGTTATTGTAAAGTGCTGCGACCTTTTAGACCTTTTAGACGTTTAGATGTTTCTAATAATAATCTTGGGGGAAAGATTCATTTAAAATAATATAATCATCAGTGTTGGGGAAGTTACTTTTAAAAGTAACTAGTTACAATATTGAGTTACTCTCCACAAAAAGTACCCAAGTACCGTATTTAGTTACTTTTTTATAAAGTAACTGAAAGTACTTTTGCATTACTTTTTCTCACCTAACTGATGCTCATGCTTTTCCAGACTTTGCTGTTCTTTAGTGTTTAATACTGTAATGTAATGTAACAATCCTATATAGCCTATAACACACCTTTATTTAAAAAAAAAACACATTTCAAATATTTCCTGACCAGTAGTCCTCCACCTCATCAGAGCTCTGCCTACTGTTGACACTGCTAACTTCGGTGTCACTCTCCATATTTATTGTGTTTTGACAGCGCGGCTAGTTGCACAAGATGGCGCCGGTGAGTTTATGGGATGGCAGAGTCGGCAGAGTTTCCAGTCGTATAACACTGTGTGGGAAATGGAGGATTTTTTGCCGGCAAATATGGGTGTGTTTTAGATTAAAAGAAGTAATATATAAGGGATTTGACAGATCCTCTTTGCATTGCTGAGCACTTCGTTGAGCCAAAACAACTCGATAGTGTTATACGAAATTATGATTAATCTAATATATAATATATTACTAAAACTATATAATATTATTTTGAGGGGAAAATTACATTTAACATATTATGTTGTATATATGCTGGTACAGTATTTGGTGAGGAGACTAACAGATGACAGTTGTTTCCTCTCTTTCCCCCGTGCTTCGCCCACTCCCCAACCCTTCTTCTAACAGTGACTGTGCCCATTTAAATCTGCAGATCTGTCTGTGCGTGCAGCACCACAAACAGTCAAACACATCTTATGTTCACATTCACGAGGCATGAGACCATTGATTGCTGTTGCGTGCCATGACTTGCGCTAATTTCACGATCTGAAAGTTATCTATTGAGCATGACCGGCATTTGCAGGCATTTTGGTGGCGAGTGCGGCTACACTATAGCTCCGCATCTGAGCTCTGGCCACCCATCTCTGTGTCAAGGGTTGCCAGATTTGCGTAACAAAAACAAAGCCGGAACACTGCAGCAATGCAGACATGGCAACACTGCTTAGGTCTGACTAACGACTGTTTCTGCGCAAGCATGAGCGATCTTGTCTACACTACTTTTAATTCAGAATTTCACTTCTGCAGTTTAAAAAATGTTCATATAAATTAATGATTAGACTGAAAAGTAACTTGAGTTACTTGAAAAACAAAGTAACTCAAGTATTGATATGTACACTTATAAAGTAACTTTTACATTACTCGTTACTTAAAAGTAATATGATTACGTGACGCACATTACTTGTAACGCGTTACCCCAACACTGATAATCATCTGGTTTTAGCCATGTTTCTGTCAAACAGGGCATGTCTATTTTATGATCTGTTATCATATCATTAACAAAAAGTGCTTTATTTGAGAGAGATCTAATATTTAGCAATCCGGGTCGTAAGAGTTGATTATCTGTTTTGTTCATGTTTAATTTGTTTAACGTTTATTAAATTACTTTCAAGAGGTTTACGCATTATTTTATGTTTTCTAATCCAGGGGACAGCACAATGTTTTCTTCTGTCTATCGGGTCAGCTTGACTAAAAATCTGGGGCAGGATTCACAAAACCGTTCTTAATAGAAAATATAAGAACTTTCTTAAATAAATTATTTATTATGTGCAATTTTTTAATATTTTCTTATAAACATATTAATTTTTTGTAAGAATAAAAGGGCAGGCTTTGTCAATGATTATACCATAACTAATTTGTCCATTTGATAAAGTCGTATTTATTTTTTAAAAGTTTTAGAGGAGCATGTGCAAATAATTACACAGTAGCTTGTCATCAGTGATAACATCATCTATCCTATCAGCGTAAGAGGAAGCCCCTATAAATATAGACAAGACCCCTTACCTTTATTCTCTCAACTGTTTTAAGCATTGGTCCACCCAATCATCACTATGTCCGAGAACAAAGTCAACTCCTCCGTGCAAAGCTGCTAACAAAGCGAGTCAGAACCGCAGGGGCCCTTACGCACACCCCAACCAAAACTCCATTTTAGCATTTTAGAAAACTAGCATTATTCCGTACCACAAAAGGAAGAAAGTTTCTCTGAACAACAAACAGTGGTGTTTCGTTTTTCTAAATTAATTTTAATTTTGAATGATTCATATGAATCAATGATTCAGTCACTGTACTTGTTTGGAATGAATTGGTTGAATGATTTAGTGACTGAATTGCTGCCACCTACCACCTTGATTTCACATTTAAAAGTAAGCCTTTCATTGTTACATAGATGAACCATTGGACATTTAATTAATAGCATTGTGTAATACAGAATGTACTATAGTAAAGTTAGTAGGTTTATATTTGTCAAGTTGTAAACACACTTACACCCGGAGCAGTGGGCAGCTATCACTGCAGCGCCTGTGGAGCAAGTGGGGGTAAGGTCAAGTCATTACCCGCCAGCCCTTAGAATTGAACAGGCAACCTTCTAGTAATGAGTCTTTCTCTCTAACCATTAGGCCACAACTGCCACGACAAATGATGAATTACCACAACATTGTTGGTAATCTAGAGGATGTCTGTAGGATGTTTATGTTTTAAATTGGATGTAAAACGTCTTGGTTACGGATGTAACCTCTGTTCCCTGATGGAGGGAACAATACGTTGTGTCGAACCGACAGATGGGGTTCATCTTGAGAACCTATCAACTTCTGACTAGTTTAGAAAAGGCCAATGAAATTGGCGAATGAAATTTGCATGCCAGACTCCGCCCCGGATATCCGGTATAAAAGGAAGACGGCGTGCTGCATTCATTCACCTTTTGGGCTGAGGATCCTGAGCATCCCTCGACCGCTGCAGCGGGCGGCCAGCGTTGTGGCATGAAGGACACAACGTCTCATTCCCTCCATCAGGGAACAGAGGTTACATCCGTAACCAAGATGCTCCCTTTCTGTCGGTCTCTCGACGTTGTGTCGAACCGACAGATGGGGTTCCTATGGAAAACGCCATGGCACTGTTTCACAATCTCTAGTGAAGTGACGCTGACTGGCCTGGGCGTGTCAATCATGAGTGAAATTGTAATCGTCCAGTGGAGAGGAAGGGGGCCCCAGAGCTTTGGAAGGTAAGGAGCCCCTGCCACCGGCCGTCACGGGCGGGAGCCTTGTTTCTCTAACAGCGAGAAGCTGCCCGGCACCATAAGGGCTACTGGGGAAGCGTTATTTCCTCACTGAGGAAATGCGCTACAGAGACCACTTCCTACCGTAGGGAGGAGTTTAATGGAGACACCAGCATGGTCTCGCCGGCAGGGGAGAACTCATGGGAGAAATGTGCGGACTGAAGGAGTTTACCACAAGGTGGAGGTCCACCTAGGGAAGGTCATGAGTTGCCAAGGTGGGAACCAATCATGAGGATACATCAGACGGAACCGCCCTACTGGGGGGTTACTACGTCTGGAGCACTAGGTCCGGTTAGAGCTATGCGTAGATAACTCAGCTGGTACCCGGCCTAAGGGGGCAGGGCTGCTCTGCCCAGCCCGCCCACAGGAGGTGCTTAGTGATGGATGGAATGCCTGTCCTTCACCCAGTGGGGGAAGAAGGCAGGTGAAAATAGCACGCTGACCCACCTAGGAGGGGTGAGGTGCTTTCGCAGGCGTACGCCCTACCGGCCGCCGGTCTTACCTGATGCCCTGCAAGACTTGAGCTGACACCGGTTTTACGCGCAGGCTGTAGAACCTCGCGAAAGTGTTGGGCATTGCCCAACCCGCAGCTCTGCAGATGTCTGCCAGAGAGGCGCCCTGAGCCAGTGCCCGTCAGGAGGCTATACTCCGGTGGAGTGAGCTCTCACTGCCAGTGGGCACTGGTGGTCTTACTGGTACGCCTTAGTGACGGCGTCTGTTTTAAAGCCTCCTCAGAGACGGACTCTTACGTTGAAATTGTTGCTATGGTTACAGTTCGGCTCTATCCAGTAGTCAGTGTTGCTGTAGCGGTGCTATCCTACTCCGGCCGTCGGCTGGGGCTGAAGTTTATAGTTCATATTTAAGTTTATATTTCAGATTATCCAATCGTTTTGCACAAGTGTATCCTCAAGGTATTAGTCATTGATGAAAGAAGTAAGTCAATTTTGTATTATGTCTTGGTGATGCGCGTTGTATTATTTACTTTCGGTTTTGCATGGACATGCCCAGACATGTGCGGATCGGTTTGTATTTTCCCGGTTGGGAATATAATTTAACCTGTTGTTAATTCGGTTAATTATTAAGATGTTTAGAGTAAATAATATTGATATTACAGATAAGTACTGTAATTGTTGCGTTCAGTTATATTCTGTTCATTATGTATACCATGCATATTATTTATGATAAATGTGAACTATAGCTCCAGTGCATTTAACTCTAAGATATGGTTACTCATATAAGCCTTTAATATTCCTGTTAATAGAACTGTGCACCTAACAGTATAATTGATTGCCACTGCACTGATTTACCTGTAGAATGCATTATTAAGACCCAGTTAGTTTATTCATTATTTATTGTACTTTTATTTCTAGACTAAACGGATACCTCTGCTTGTGAGGATACAGTTTGATGATTGATACCTCTGACATTCATCTGCCTTCAATACACTACATAAAACCAACAAACCTGCCTCTTCGTTATTTGTGCTCTGACCGGCACCCAGGGGGGTTTACTCAATTTCATGAAATCAAAACCTAACCTTCCTTAAATCTCTAAAACAGTGTCCATGATCCAGTGCGCCAATCTCTGTTTTGAGACAGCCCTCCCCTCTGCTGACCTCCAAAACAGACAAAGAGCTGCTCAGAGCTCTGAAGTTCTGTGTGCGGTCCAAGTAGAGGTGCAATACTCGTACTGGACACAACACTGATGGGGTTGGGTCTTCCTCCCCGGTGGGGAGCGCCTGCAAGTTCACCACCTGGTCTCTAGGGGGAGTGGTGGGAACTTTGGGCAGGTAGCCGGACCTGAGTTCTAGGCAATCTGTGGACACGGAGAATGCTTGTAGGTCCCCTACCCTCTTGGAGGTGAGCGCCATCAGGAGAGCTGTCTTCATCGTGAGGTGAACGCCCCTTAGGAACCTAATGACCAGGTTGTGCTGTCCTAGAGACTTACCAGCAACTTGGTCGTGATGAGCAGCAATGGTGGCTACATACAATTTCAGTGTGGAAGGGGAGAGATTTCTATCGAGTCTCTGGAAGGACGGCACGTTCCCGATCGAGCAACACCGATTCTCTTCGAGAAGAGCACCAGGACGAGAAACTGCACCACTTATAGGCGTATAGTCGCCTAGTGGCCAGGGCCCTAGCCTGAGTGATAGTCTAAACCACCACAGGGGGTAGGCCACTCAGGATTGCCTTGTCCCGTCCAGGGGCCAGACATGGAGGTTCCAGAGGTCTGGCCTGGGATGCCATAATGTGCTCTCCCCCTGGAACAGCAGGTCCTTCGTCAGGGAAATTGGCAAGGGGGGAGATGTCATCAAGAGCATTCGCTCCGGTTGGGCCAGTACAGCACAACTAGTAGCACTTGATGCTACTCTTCCCTGACCTTGCACAGGACCTGTGCAATGAGGCTCACTCGGGGGAAGGCGTATTTCCGCTTGTCCCGCGGCCAGCTGTGCGCTAGAGCATCCATGCCGAGGAGGGTCTCGGACAGGGAGTACCATAGCGGGCAATGTGTGGTGTCCAGGGAGGCGAACAGGTCTACCTGAGCCAGCCCAAACTGCTCCCAAATGAGCTGGACTGTGCGGGGGTGGAGTCGGCACTTTCCGCGAGGCGTCGACTGACGAGAGAGCGCATCGGCTGTCTGGTTCAGGTCATCTGGGATATGTGTGGCTTGCAGGGAGCTGATCACCTGCTGACTCCACAGGAGGAGGCATCGGGCGAGTCGTGTTAACTGCCGTGAGCGAATTCCACCCTGGTGATTGATATATGCTACGTCAGTTGTGCTGTCCGACCGGACCAGCATGTGCTTGTCTTGCACGAGAGGTTGTATCCTCTTCAGTGCAAGTAGCACAGCCAACAACTCTAGGCAGTTGATATGCCAGCTCAGGTGGGGGCCCGTCAATCGCCCCTACACTGCGTGCCCATTGCACACGGCAACCCAACCCTGCAGGGTGGCATCTGTCGTCACCACGACGTGCCTCACACCTGCCCAATAGGGACTCCTGTCCGTAGGGGTGCGTCGGCAGAGAGGTGTGATGACCATACGCCTGCTGCCTGTGTGCCACGCTCTCCAGGGAACTCGACTCTGTAGCTAGTGTTGGAGCAGTCACATGTGCATCAACCCCAGGTGTATCAGCCCCGCCGAGGATGTCATGTGTCCCAGGAGCCTCTGAAATTGTTTCAGGGGGACCGCTGACTGCTTGAAAAGTTTCAGGCAGTTCAACACTGACTGAGCGCGCTCGGTTGTCAGTCGCGCTGTCATGAAGACAGAGTTGAGTTCCATACCGAGAAAGAGGATTCTCTGCACAGGGGAGAGCTTGCTCTTTTCCCGGTTGACCTGTAGTCCGAAACAAGTTAGGTGCCGGAGCACTAGGTCCCTGTGTGTACACAACAGATCTCACGAGTGTGCCAAGATGAGCCAGTCGTCAAGATAGTTTAGTACCCACACCTCTCTCCCTGAGGGGAGTGAGGGCGGTTTCCACGATCTTCGTGAAGATTCGTGTGGACAGGGACAGACCGAAAGGGAGGACTCTGTACGGATATGCCTGACCCTCGAACTGTAGGAACGGGCGATGACGAGGGAGAGTCGAGACATGAAAGTAAGCGTCCTTCAGGTCGATTGCCATGAACCAATCTTGACATCTGGTAGACGCCAGGACGCGCTCCTGCGTGATCATCCTGAACGGCAGCTTGAGTAGGTGCCTGTTCAGGGTTTGCAGATCTAGCAACCCCCCCTTTTTGGGGACGATGAAGTATGGGCTGTAAAAACCGTTGAACATCTCTGCTAGAGGGACGAGCACGATCGCTTCCTTTGCCAGAGGGGTGGCGACCTCGGTTCAAAGCAAGGGAGCATCCTTGCCTGTGACTGAGGTTGAGAGGATGCTCCGAAACTTGGGCGGGCGTCTGGCGAGATGGATCGCGTAGCTGAGACGGATCGTATCCCATTGCCACCGTGACGGTTTGCAAAGCTCTTGTCAGACTCTCAGGGACCGAGACAGGGGGTCTAGAGGTACGATCTGCTTCATCGACCTCCCGGGGGGTGGTTCGATGGCTGGCAGTGTGGGTTCCTCGCCGTGGGGAAGCCCCCAGGGAGGAGATTGGCTCTGCTGACTTACCTGCCTGCCGATGATGTAGCACAATGCACCGTCGACTGAAAGTCGACATTGGGTCTCGTCGTGTAGAGGGTGAGAACGGCTGTGATACACACCCAGAGAGAGAGGAAACTCTTTTTGTAAGAAGTGGGCTGTTGGGACGGGGCAGGAATGGCTGGGGTCGGGCCCGGTGGTATTCTCGATCTCTCTGGGGTTTTCCCATGAGGGCCGCTTCCGCCGCAGCTGCTGATGGGGTGGTGGTCTCCTCTTCGACGTCTTCTTCAGGAGGCCCACCTGAGTGGGGGGCGCCGGAGCCGGAGGGCGTCGAAGAGGACCAGGGCTGCTGGGAAGCAGACGGTGCACGGGATCTCGACGGCAGAAGAACGGCAGGGGAGGATATGCTTGATAGCCTCTGTCTGCTTCTTTACTGTCGAGAACTGCTGCTCGACATTATCACTGAACAGCCCCCCCCCCCCTTGCGAGATGGGTGCGTTGAGAAAACTGACTTTCTCGGCATCACTCTTCTGTGCAAGATTCAGCCAGAGGTGTCTCTCCTGGACCACAAGTGTGGACATCGCCTGACCAAGGGCCCGTGTGGTCACCTTGGTTGCCCGTAGAACGAGGGTGGTGTGGAGTTCCTGCATAAGCGCTGAGTCGGTCTTACCCATGTGGAATTCTCTCAATGCCCTGGCCTGCATGATGGCCATAGCGTGGAGAGAGGAGGCAGCTTGGCCCGTGGCAGTCTAAGTTCTCGACACCAGAGATGCCGAAAACCTACATGCTTTGGATAGCAGTCTAGGTCAAGCCCCCACACTCCGCCTGGGGGACATTGACGTATCCTCTAGCTGCCCCACTACTGAGGGAAGAAAGGGCCACGGAACTAGTTTGACGTGCACGCGCCGAAAAGGGGGCGTATCAGGTCTTACTGAGTTCTTCATGCACTTCCGGGAAACACGGCACTGGGGGCGAGCGTTGGGAGAGCAGTGATGTGCACAATGCCCACAGCGGCCCGGGAAAGCATTGCTGACATTTTGACGTCCGCTTCTTCCTGGGCTCGACCCCCCGAGGGAGGTAGCTCAGAGGAATCGTCGGAGTCAGATGCCAGTAAGTCACCCTCCGATGCTGTAATGGACATCTCATCATCATCATCACGCACCGTTTCCGAATACGTGGTTGAGTAACAAGATGGTGGGACCGTCTCTTGGGGAATGGTCAGACGAGCGAGACGAAGTGTGAACGGTCTGCGAGCCAGTGGCTGACGGATTAACGCTCACACCCTTGCTGCTCGCCGTAGCAGACGGCAGGGCCGTAGCCACTGATGTCACAGAATGGGAAGTAGACGAGGTGGTGGCTGAGTCCCGAGGGAACACAGCGAACCGTGAACGCAATGTCTGAATCGTCATCTGCCCGCAGTGCGGGCAGGACGTATCCACAAAGGCTGCCCCAGTGTGCTGGAAACCCAGCACTTGAGGCAGACATCGTGTCCATCCCCCTCCTTGATGAGTGTGTTGCACCCATGAGAACAGCGGGACATGCCACGCTGGAGAAATTAGCGCTTTTAGAGAAAATACTCTACCACTTCTGGAACTGCTGAGACGCCCAGGGGAAGTCGCTGCAGGAAGGGACAGTCTGCTGCACCACGTCGTAAGTTTCCATCTGTAATTCATCGTAGTGTTTGAAGTCTCAAAGTCGATCATGTGTGTCACGAATGCAGCACGCCATCTTCCTTTCATACCCGGATATTCGGGGCGGAGTCCGGCATGCAAATTTCATTTGCCAATTTCATTGGCCTTTTCTAAACTAGTCAGAAGTGTATAAGTTCTTAAGACGAACCCCATCTGTTGGTTCGACACAACGTCGAGAGACCGACAGAAAGGGAACTGCTCTTTCCGAGATGTTTGGCAGATGTTTTTCCACAGATGTTTTCCAGATCTTTGGCGGATGTCTTACAGACATATCCATGCTAGTTGGGCAGTATCTTGATACTTATGACATCGTGATACTCCAGCTGGTATAGTATCGTAAGACATGTTTATGATATTGTTACAACCCTAGTCTGCTCCTCTGCTCTTTGAGTTGTCTTTTTCCAGCACTGAAGTCACTTCAATTGAACTGCTAAATTGAAACGTTTAAAAAATTTTAAAGCACATATAAATAAATTTGAGTTGAGGTGAGTTAAAATCCATCTGGGTAACACTGTCCCTATTATAGACATATCCATAAAGTCATTGTTATGGTTCAGGTAGGAAAACGTCTTGGTTACGGATGTAACCTCGGTTCCCTGATGGAGGGAACGAGACATTGTGTCGAACCGATAGAATGGGGTTTGTCTTGAGAACCTATCATCTTCTGAGTATTTAGAAAAGTTCAATGAAAATTGGCGAATGAAATTTGCATGCCGGGCTCCTCCCCGGATGTCCGGGTATAAGAGGGAAGCCGGCGAGCCCATTCATTCACCTTTGGTCTGAGGAGCCTAAAGCATCCTCCCCCGACCGCTGGGGTGGGCGGCCAGTGTTGTGGCATGAGGGACACAACGTCTCGTTCCCTCCATCAGGGAACCGAGGTTACATCCGTAACCAAGACGTTCCCTTTCTGTCGGTCTCTCGACGTTGTGTCGAACCGACAGAATGGGGTTCCTATGGAAAACGCCACAGCACTGAGCCGCGTCACAATCTCTGCGGAGCGACGTTGACTGGCCTGGGCGAGTCAGACGAACACGCTAGCGCGAAATTATGACCTTCCAGTGGAGAGGAAGGGGGACCCAGAGCTTTCCACAAAAAGTTGGGAAGCCCCCTAACGCCGGCCGTCACGGGCGGAGGCCTAATTCTCTAAATGGCGAGAAGCCGCCCGGCACCGTACGGGCCACTGGGTAAGCATTATTCCCCCGGGGGGAAAAACGCTGCAGAGGCCACTACCTACCGTAGGGAGGAATTAGTGGAGACACCACATGGTCTCACCATCAGGGGAGAACTCATGGGAGGAATGTGCGGACTGCAGGAGTTAACCGCAAGGTGGGAGTCCACCTGGGGAGGTCATGGGTTGCCAAGGTGGGAACCATTCATGAGGATACATCAGACGGAACAGCCCACGGAGGGGGGGTTACCACGTCTGGAGCACTAGGTCCGGTTAGAGCTATGTGGGAGATAACTCAACTGTTCCCCGGCCTAAGGGGGCAGGGCTGCTCTGCCCAGCCTGTCCCCTGGAAGGGTGCTTAGTGATGGATGGAATGCCTGTTCTTTACCCGAGGGGAAAGAAGTGAGGCGGGATCGCCACTGCTCCCCCCGGAGGGGGAAGGGCTTCCGCAGGCGTATGCCCTACCGGCTGCCGGTCCCACACCTTGCCAGGATGCGGGCTGACACCGGTTCCGCGCGTAGGTATTAGAACCTCACGGAGTTGTTAGGCATAGCCCAACCCGCAGCTCCGCAGATGTCTGCCAGAGAGGCGCCCTGAGCCAGCCACGAGGGGTGTGCCTCACCCCCAATGGGTAGGAAAAAAGATCGGTATGCCCTAACGAGGGCATCCACGATCCAGTGCGCCAGCCTCTGTTTGGAGACAGCCCTCCTGCTGACCTCCGAAACAGACAAAGAGCTGCTCAGAGCTTCTGGGCTCTGCATGCGGTCCAAGTAGAGGTGCCGTGCGCGTACTGGACACAACACGGATAGGTTGGGTCTTCCTCCCCGGTGGGGAGCGCCTGCAGGTTCACCACCTGGTCTCTCGGGAGAGTGGTGGGAACCTTGGGCACGTAGCCGGGGCGGGGTCTCAAGATAACGTGAGAATCCCGGCCCCGAGTTCTAGGCAATCTGTGGACACGGAGAGTGCTTGTAGATCCCCTACCCTCTTGGAGGTGAGCACCATGCGGAAAGCCGTCTTTATCAAGACTGAGAAAGAGCGGCAACCCCGAGAGGCTCGAAGGGGGCGGTGCCTCTTGAGGCCCGCCACCTAGGTCGCAAGAGGGTACGGAGCGCGGGTAAGGTGGTCACCCTCTCTCGCCCCTTAGGAACCTAATGACCAGGTCGTGCTGTCCCAGAGGCTACCCAGCACTTGGGTCATGATGAGCGGCCGTAGCAGCTACATACATTCCCAGTGTGGAGGGGGAGAGGTTACTCCACCGTCTCTCTTGAGGACAGGGCAGCCCGTTCCCGACCGAGCAACTCCGCGGGTCTTCTCACCGAGAAGAGCACCAGGATGAGAAGATGCGCCACCTATGGGCGTATAGCCGCCCAGTGGCCGAAGCCCTAGCCTGAGTGACATCCCAACCTGACCAAGGGTGGGTCACTCAGGATCTCCTCGTCCCGTCCAGACATGGAGACCAGGTTTTGCCTGGGATGCCGTAACGTGCCCCTTCCCCTGGGGAAGCTGTCCGCCAGGGGGAGCGGCCAGGGGGGGAGTTGTTGTCAGAGCCTGAGCTCCGAGAACCAAGTCCTGGTTAGGCCGAAGGGGCGTAACTAGTACCACTTGATGCTCCTCTTCCCTGGCCTTGCACAGGCCCTGTGCAATGAGGCTCACTGGGGGGAAGCGTACTTCCGCTTTTCCCACGGACAGCTGTGCGCAAGGGCATCCGTGCCGAGGGTACCTCGGACAGGGAGTACCAAAGCGGACAATGGGAGGAGTCCGGGGAGGCAACAGGACCACCTGTGCCTGGCCAAACTGCCCCCAAATGAGCCGGCTGCGCGGGAGGTAGTCGCCACTCTCCGCGAGGCGTCAAGTGACGAGAGAGCACATCGGCTGTCTGGTTCAGGACGCCTGGGATGTGTGTTGCTCGCAGGGAGCTGATCACCTGCTGACTCCAGAGGAGGAGGCGTCGGGCGAGTCATGTTAGCTGCTGTGAGTGAAAGAAAACGCCACAGCAGCTGTGCTGTCCGACCGTAGCAGCACGTGCTTCCCTGCACGAGAGGTAGTCCCTCAATGTAAGTAGCACAACCAACAACTCTAGGCAGTTGAATGCCAACGCAGGCGGGGCCCCGTCCACTGCCCCGACACTGCTTGCCCGTTGCACACGGCACCCCAACCTTGCAGGGAGGCATCCCAAAGGGGACCCCTGTCCGCAAGAAGGTCATGGAGACCAGGGGGTTAGGGTGTGTCGGCAGAAAAGCGTGTGACCATCGCCTGCTGCCGGTGTGCCACACTCTCCAAGGAACTTGACTCTGCAGCCAGTGTTGGAGCGGTCGTATGTGCATCG
The DNA here is from genome assembly GCF_024868665.1 of Triplophysa rosa. NCBI lineage: Eukaryota > Metazoa > Chordata > Actinopteri > Cypriniformes > Nemacheilidae > Triplophysa > Triplophysa rosa. The sequence goes on from NW_026634179.1 coordinate 226,658, forward strand.
ACCCGAGGGGGGGCCACCCCCGCCGAGGATGCCCTGAATCCCAGGAGCCTCTTGTTATAGGGGGACCGCTGACTGTCTGATCTCAGGCAGTTCAACACTGACCGGGCGCGCTCCTCGTGCCCCCCCCCCCTGGGGGTGAGCGGGGCCGCTTGTGAGGACAGAGTCGAGTTCCATACCGAGAAAGAGGATGCTCTGCCCGGGGAGAGCTTGCTCTTTTCTCAGTTGACCTGTAGCCCCACCGATCTAGGTGCCGGAGCACCAGGTCCCTGTGCGTACACCACAGATCTCGAGAGTGTGCCCAAACTTGAGCCAGTCGTCGAGATAGTTAGTACCCGCACACCTCCTTCCCAATGGGGAAGGAGGGCGACTTCCACGACCTTCGTAAAGACTCGTGGAGACAGGGACAGACCGAAGGGGAGGACCCTGTACTGATATCCCCGTCCCTCGAACGCGAACCATCGGAACGGCCGATGTCGAGGGAGGATCGAGACATGAAGTACGCGTCCTTAGGTCGATTGCCATGAACCAGTCCTGACGCCTGACGGACGCCAGGATGCGCTTCTGCGTGACCATCCTGATAGGAAGCTTGTGTAGGTGCCCGTTCAGAACACGCAGATCCAAGATAGGGCGCAACCCTCCGCCTTTCTTAGGGACAATGAAGTACGGGCTGTAAAACTCGCTGAACACTTCGGCCGGTGGGACGGGCTCGATCGCTCCCTTCACCAGAAGGGAGGCGACCTCCGCCCGAAGTACGGGGGCATCCCTGCCTCTGACTGAGGTAAAAGGACGTCCCGGAACTTGGGCGGACGTGTAGCGAACTGAATCGCGTGGCCGAGACGGATCGCCTTCCTCAGCCAGCCTGACAGTCTGGGGCTCCCAGAACTGTGACAGGGGGACTAGAGGTTGATCTGCTTCATCGCCCCCGCGGAGGGTGGTTCGATGGCTAGCAGTACGGATTCCTTGCCGGGGGAGGCCCCCCGGGGAGGAGATCGGCTCTGCCATATTTCCTGCCTGGCGACTGCGCAGCTCAACGCACTGTCTGACTGAGAGTGCTGAGGGCTGGTGTTTATACTCGACATTGCGCTTTGCCATGACGCTTTGCCATGACACACAACGGTCAGACGAGCGAAACGAGGTGTGAACGGTCCGTGAGCCGTGGCTGGCGGATTATCGCTCACAGTAATCCTCATATCACCCTCGCTGCTTGCCATAGCGGACGGCAGGGCCGTAGTCCTGCCGCCACGGAACGGGGAGCAAACGAGGTGGTGGCTGAGTCCCGTGGGAACACAGCCACCTGTGACGCAACGTCTGAATCGTCACCGCCCGCAGTGCGGGCAGGACGTATCCACAACGTCTGCCCCAGCGTACTGGAAGCAGGCATTGTGTCCGTCCCCCTCCTCGATGAGTGTGTTGCACCCATGAGAACAGCGGGACAAGCCACGCTGGAGAAATTTGCTCTTTTAGAAAAGGAAATTTGCTCGAACACCTCCGGAACTGCCGAGACGCCCAGGGGAGAGTCACTGCAGGAAGGGACCGTCCGCTGTCCACGTCGTAGATTCCAGCAGAAAGAATGATCACCCAGATCGTAGAGAAGCTCACCAGATGCGTAGGCTCTGAAGAACAAAAGGTGAATGAATGAGCACGCCGGCTTCCCTCTTATACCCGGACATCCGGGGAGGAGCCCGGCATGCAAATTTCATTCGCCAATTTTCATTGGCCTTTTCTAAATACTCAGAAGATGATAGGTTCTCAAGACAAACCCCATTCTGTCGGTTCGACACAACGTCGAGAGACCGACAGAAAGGGAACGAGAGTCACGTGCAGGGTAGCTAGAATCTTTAATTCCTCACATCAGCAGAAACAACATAGGGGATACACAATGCAACTGAGGACCGCCAAGTGGTGAGAAATAAAATATACAAAATTTCCTTTAAAAGGAAGAGTCAGGAACCAGGGCCTCGGATGCACAGGGCAAAAAGGGCTCGAGCGCTCCGCCAAAAAAGGGGGAAGGAGCAAAGGAGTCTTATATCCAGCGGCCGGGCCGCAACTGAGAGTCAGAGAGGATTGTGCCCACGGCGAGTCCACTAGACCGACGGGGTAGACGAACTTGGATGAGGATCCACTTAATCCGACAGGAGAGGTTATTCCAAACAGGAATCCACAAGACCGACCGGTAGAATACTTGGGTGAGAGTTCACTTAATCCGACAGGAGTGTCATGTCCTTAGATTTCGAATCCTTGCGAGTCCACGATACCAAACATGCCAGGTTTCACCTTACGGTTTGGCCTGTAGTGTGATTCAGCCAAAAAAAAAAAACAATTGCGAATAACTTTGCAACGGTTACTCCGGTCGAGATGAAACCAGCATAGGAAACACCGAACAAAAAGTGGTTTACTACATGTCATTTGCCAAATGTAAAAATTTCCATGGTATGTGGCCGAAAAATGCTTGTGTTATTCATCATTGGAACATCTTGTTCGCCCCATAGAAATTTGGTGACAGCGCCATGTAGTGTACTTCGGGGAAACTATGAGTTTGCCATTAACTGTTTTATACACTTTACCTGATGCAGCAGAATTAATAATAGTGACAGACTAAATATACTCATCCAGCGAGTGATCGTAGATTAACTCTAATAAATATTACTTTCCTGGCCTTGGAAAAACAATATTCTTACTGTAGTACAGTACCACTTCAGAAATCTTAACGAAATCAAGCAGTTTAAGTGACGTTGATATGTGATAAGTAAACACAGAAACGATTCTAGCGTGGATACAAATGTGGTTTTATTTACTACACTAAAGGGAAAATAAAACCAACTAACTAACAAAGACGAAACACTAACAAACAACGTAAAAGCAGTAAAGAATGAAAGAACTAGACAAAGCAATAAGTGGCAGCATTAATTCAGCTATTCGCATCTTCATAAACCATTAAGCGCAGCTATTTAGAAATAGATCAGATACTTGCATTGGCTTCCTGGTTGTGCTGGGACAAGTTCTGGTGCGCGTGCAAAAAGTTTTCAGAGTCCTGATGAGTTCAAAGCTAGCGGGTGAGTCCGTCGGATTCTTTCTTAGAGCCGGATTGGCTGACGAAAGTAGAATGAACTTAGCCGAAGCAAACTGCCGGAAGAATCTGTCTCCGAGGAGAGGGACAGGTCTCGAGAGGGTGCACGAACACGAGCGAGCGAACACGAGTGAGCACGAACCTACACGAGCGAGCGCTGTTTCCTCCGTGCACAGATGTTTTAACCCTGGGGGCATCACGCCCCTCCAAGGTGGGAGATCCAATGTGATGAGATGCTTTTGGGCGCGAAAACATGTTTCTTTGTCCGGCACACTAACTCATTTGCATTTATGGTCGCCTGGGAGTTTGGAGCAGGAATAGTCTTAGAATAAAATAAAATTAGTATGGTATAAAATACATTACTGTGCTATACACCATATTCTAAGAAATGAAGAGGGAAACATTTAGATATGAAACATGAAAGGATTATAATTACATTGACCTGTAGTTTGTATAAGAATGTAAATATACACAGAATACCACTAAGCACACATGCCTTTGAGGTTATAGGTGAAGGAGAATAACATGGGGACAAACATACAATGTGGGGATACATGTATATACACTTTAAACCAGTCTTTTGTGGCTAAGGAAAGAGAAAGAGACATTCTTTTGGAAGAATTTGAGGCTCTCAGTCCCTGGGGGCCACATGGCTTTTCTCACTTTGAGAACAGCCCTGCCCCCCCCCCCCAAGAACCTCCTTCTCCAGGGCCCAGGGGCCCAGGGGTCCAGGGGAGAGTATTGGAATTTGTCCTGGTCAGTGATGAAGGTGTTGAGATAGGGCAGTTGGACCAGACTCGTTGGTGCCTGGTTGAAGCTTGTTGTGTTTTACGATCCCAAATGGTAACCTTTGATCCGACCAGACCCTACAGCCACCTAATGGTCAAAAGTGATAAGCAATTATACTGTGTTTTATGTGTTTTTAGCTGTGGTTTTAAATGGTTTTATTAAAACTCTTCATCAGAAATGTCCACATATGTGTCCCTTTGTACCCAGTGTTGATTAGTCGGCCATTGTGGGCATCACCCTTCTGTAAATTTGTTGTAAAATGCAGTATTTCATGAACGCAATGACTAATTGCTACGAAACTTGGTATTTTTTTTCATGACTATATTATGAGAGTACTAATGCGCCCCCTAGTGGTCAAGAGATATAAATACATTTGTTTAATTGCTAATAACATGAAAAAAATCTAACTAATGACTTGTCATTCTTTAAACTTACTTCATAACATCATAAAATACTTCCAGTGTTGCGTATTTAATTATATACAAAACATACTTTTTCAAACTCCTTCTACAAAATTCAGATTGTAGATTGTCAGATTAGCACACAATTTGGTGTATAGCATTTTCAGACACTCCTGACAAAAAGTTATTCAAAGCTTTTTGATTGATCGAACAGTTCTCGTATAAATCGTCAATGAATGTGAAGAGGAGCATGCCAAAGGGTCATATGGCTGTATCTTTGCAATACTCTGACATATTCATACAAAACTTTGTATACAACATCAGTACAACATCTTTTTCACCTCATATTACTTTAAAGACAACATACCTAGTGGTCAAAAGTTATAAGCAATTTCCTTGTGTTTCTAGTACTTTTACCTATGATTTTAAGTCTGATTTTCATAAACTCATGATCAGACATGACCACGTGTATTTCCCGCTGTGCCCTTGTTGAGCTTGACCCCGTAATTGCTGCTAAAATATTGTGAATCTAGAGCATCTAGAGACAGTGCTGACAAAAGTTATTAAAAGATTTTGGCTAATCTAATTTGATGGAGAGCTCACCAAAACGGAATTTGATGCTATATCTTTGTTAATCTTTAATGTATTGACACAAAACTTGTTATATTTCATCATAAGCCTGACCTGAGGTAACATGCTGTGTTTCGGCGCAGCGCCACCTAATGGTCCGGAGTTACAAAAATTGACTATTTTTGGCTACTTATAAATTCTAAACTTAATGAGATATTTTCATCGTATTTGATACAATGGTTTATGGGCACAGTTTGAGGACAAAAAAATTGATGGGGCTGCACCACTTGGTGACCTTATAATTAAAGAGTAAGCAGCATGAGATCATGAAAATTACATTTGATGCAGTGTGTTATGGTGCCGTGTTTGAAAGTAAGCTGTCTGCCAAGTTGTAAGTCCTAAGGTGAATAAATAACAAAGTTATTGGCTTGTAAAAATGGGAGTCGACTCTGAATCATGCAAACAAGACATGAGCTAGTCCGAGTCTCTAACCGCCGCGTATCTACATCACTACACATAGTCCCCGCCTACGTTTTGCTGGGACTGCCGCGAAAACTTCACTACTAGTCTCTCCTCCCCCAAAACACTGTCGCTTGTTCGTGATGCGTCTGTATCATATCTAGAACCTGTGTTCTACATTGTGAAACTAAGTGCGTCTTATTTCAACTACCAAAGGAAGAACTTCTGAAGGAACAATGGTTACAATTCATTTTTCAAACGATACCAAAGGAGTATAACCCCTGGGTTTTACTGTGCGCGTCATTTCACCAAAGATTGCTTCAATAATCTTGGCGCGTTCACTGCAGGATATGTGAAACGACTATCCTTGAAAGAGGGGGCAATACCAACCTTATTTGGACCTGTTAGCTCCACCGAATCACAACCTGTAAGTGTGAATATTTATTTTTGTCTTAACTTCAAGAAATATTTGTGTACCTTATGTCTGTGTTTAGCCAATGCATATAACGCTATCATTAGCATGTACCGTTATTTCTGGGGTATTACAGTTTGTTTATCTTGCTATTAACTCGGCTAATTTAATTGTTCCATCTATTAACTCTCAAAGTATTTATTGCGGGGACTTGCCACTTTCAAATCTCTTCTTAAAACATTTTATTTCAGGATTGCTTTTGCTTGACTGGATCTTTTGTTTTGTTTTATACAGTATTTTATTGTTCTGTTTTATTAATGTGTGATGTATTGTTTTATTATATGTTGTGCAGCGCTTTGAGAAAGAAACTTTTAATGGCGCTATATAAAATAAATGTATTGTTGTTATTATTATTATTATTTCAAAAACTGAGTCGAGTACTATCTGCATTGTAATAACATCTGAAGATACGAACACCGTACACTGTATGCCGTGTCAACTAGTCCAAGTATAATACTGTTACAAGAGAATTGTAAATGTCTTTTTTCTTACTGGCATCTGCAGAAGGATCAATTAATTTTCCAAATACTTTCAACGTTTATGAACTTAATAGAATGTTTTGTGAAATCATTTTTATGACATCCAACACATGTAAACCGTAATCCAGTAATGATGGTAGGCGTTCCATTTGCGACACATGATGAACGTGTTTGATCAATCACAACAGACTACACCATCTGACCAATCACATGACACTAGGCTAGCGGATAGGAGGGGACTAGACGGATAAATCTCGGAACGAATAATTTGAGAGTCAGACAAGAAGTATGGTAAGAATAACTGCCTATTATTACGATATAGTAGTGTTTTTACTCATTGTATGTACATAAACTTGTTGTTGGACACTCCATAAACCAAAGTAGGACCTTAAAAATCACATGCTACTTACTCTTTAAACCAGTGGTCACCAACCCTGTTCCTGGAGATCGACCGTCCTGCAGACTGCAGCTCCAACCCTGCTTCAGCACACCTGTCTGTAATTATCAAGCAAACCTGAACACCTTGATTAGATAGTTCAGGTGTGTTTGATTGGGGTTGGAGCTGAAATCTTCAGGACGGTCGATCTCCAGGAGCAGGGTTGGTGACCACTGCTTTAAACAAAACATTAAATTGGTTCTATTTTTGTACACCACGTAAACCAATTTGATGGCGAGCCCCCCAAAATGGATTTGATGCTATATGTGCATTTACTTAGGTTTTAGATCTGCTTTTCAAACAATCGTTATTGGAAATGTCCACACATGCCATACACATGTGTCTTGTTGGGCTTGACCCCGTAACTGCTGCTTGCAGCTATATTTTAATGTTTGTTTATTTTGTTTGTTTATTTTATTTATAAAGCACATTAAATGGTCGTTGACCATTGTTCTGTACAATACTGATAATAATTGTAAATAAATAAAAAAGACAGACAGAAAAACAGACAAGCTCAACAAGACTCATAAATTATATTATTTTTTCTAAAAGGTGGAGTTTTGCTTTAAAAAGAGATTCTGAGGAAATTAATCTAATAGAGAGGGGTAGGCTATTCCATAGTTTGGGACCGGCTATGGCAAAAGCCCGGTCTCCCTTTCTTTTCAGCTTGGATCTGAGCACCTGTAGTAGATTTTGATTAGAACTCAACTCAACTCAACTTTATTTATATAGCGCTTTTACAATTTTCATTGTTACAAAGCAGCTGTACATGAGACATAATGACTATAAGCAAAATAATTAAAGTTGTACCTGCAAAAACAAGAAAAGGTTGAAAACACAGAAGACAGACATACCCACATACAAAACACTCCACACAGACAATATGCACACGTACTAACACACATAGACATAGAGACACACACACACACACACACACACACACACACACACGGACACACACACACACACACTAGAAAAGGAAACCTATAACAAATGAGCATGAGCGCATGTTGCGTTTCCCTCAATCAGTGTATTGTAAGTGATAGAAAAAGGAAAAAAATAACAAGTTCAAGCTTTCCACAAAAAGTTGGGAAGCCCCCTAACGCCGGCCGTCACGGGCGGAGGCCTGATTCTCTAAATGGCGAGAAGCCGCCCGGCACCGTACGGGCCACTGGGTAAGCATTATTCCCCCCTGGGGGGGAAAAACGCTGCAGAGGCCACTACCTACCGTAGGGAGGAATTAGTGGAGACACCACATGGTCTCACCATCAGGGGAGAACTCATGGGAAGAAAGTGCAGCTGAAGAGTAAACCGCGAGGTGGAGGTCCACCTAAGGAGGTCATGGGTTACCAAGGTGGGAACCAGCATGAGGATACATCAGACGGAACCGCCCAACTGGGGGGTTGCAACGTCTGGTAGCACTAGGTCCGGTTAGAGCTATGTTGCGAATAACTCCGGAGATACCCGGCCTAAGGGGCAGGGCTGCTCTGCCCAGCCCGCCCGCAGGAGGTGCTTGCTAGTGATGGATGGAGTGCCTGTTCTTCACCCAGTGGGGGAAGAAGGGAGGCTAGTTAGTACGCTGACCCCCTTAGGAAAAAGGGGGGAAGGTACTGTCATAGGCGTATACCATACTGGCCCAAAACAGACAAAGAGCTGCTCAGAGCTTCTGCGGCTCTGCGTGCTGTCCAAGCAGAGGCGCAATGCACGTACTGGACACAACACGGATGGGGTTGGGTCTTCCTCCCCGGTGGGGAGCGCCTGTAAGTTCACCACCTGGTGTCTCGGGGGAGTGGTGGGAACTTTGGGCACGTAGCCGGGCCGGGGTCTCAAGACAGTGTGAGAATAACCGGGGCCGAGTTCTAGGCAATCTGTGGACACGGAGAATGCTTGTAGGTCCGCTACCCTCTTGAGCGTCCTCCCGAGAGCCGTCTTCATCGTGAAGTGAGAAAGAGCGGCATCTCCGAGGGGCTCCAGGACCGCATCAAGGTCGTAAGAGGGTACGGAGCGTGGGTGAGGTGGTAGCCTTCCCGTGCCCCTAGTAACCAAATGATCAGGTTGTGCTGTCCTAGAGACTACCAGCAACTGGGTCGTGATGAGCGGCAACAGCGGCTACATACACGTTCAGTGTGGAAGGGGAGAGATTATTCTCGAGTCTCTGGAAGGACTGCACCCACTTGATCAAGCAACTCTGCGGGTCTTCTCTTCAAAAAGAGCACCAGGATGAAAAGAGGCACCTCTATAGGCGTATAGTCACCTAGTGGCCAGGGCCCTAGCCTGAGTAGTGGTCTTAACCGCCGCAGGGGGTCGTTCCATCCAGGGGCCAGACATGGAGGTTCCAGAGGTCTAGCCCGTGATGCCATAACATGCCCTTCCCCTGGGAAAGCAGGTCCTTCGTCAGGGGAATCGGCCAGGGGGGAGCTGTCGTCAAGAGCATTAGCTCCGAGAACCAAGTCCGCTTGGGCCAGTATGGCGCAACTAGTACACTTGATGCTCCTCTTCCCTGACCTTGCACAGGGTCTGTGCAATGAGGCTCACTGGGGGGAAGACGTACTTCCGCTTGTCCCACGGCCAGCTGTGCGCTAGAGCATCCATGCTTAGGGGGGCCTCGGGCAGGGAGTACCTTAGCGGGCAATGGGTGGTGTCCAGGGAGGCGAAGGGGTCTACCTGAGCCCGCCCGGACTGTACCCAATGAGCTGGCTGCGCGGGGGTGGAGTCGCCACTCTCCACGAGGCGTCAACTGACGAGAGAGCACATCGGCTGTCTGGTTCAGGTCGCCTGGGATATGTGTGGCTTGCAGGGATCTGCTCACCTGCTGACTCCACAGGAGGAGGCGTCGGGCGAGTCGTGTTAGCTGCCGTAAGCGAACGCCACCCTGGCGGTTAAATACACTATGGCAGTTGTGCTGTTCCGACCGGACCAGCACGTGCTTGTTCTGCACGAGAGGTTGTAAACCCCTTAAGTGCGGGTAGCACATCCAACAACTCTAGGCAGTTGATATGCCAACGCAGGCGGGGGCACGTCCATCGCCCCGACACTGCGTGCCCGTTGCACATGGCACCCCAACCCTGCAGGGAGGCATGTGACATCACCATGACGTGCCTCGTAACCTGCTCGAGAGGGACCCCTGTCCGTAGAAAGGTCATAGAAGACCATGGGGTTAGGGTGCGTTGTCAGAGAGGCGTGATGACCATACGCCTGCTGCCTGTGTGCCACGCTCTCCAGGGAACTCGACTCTGTAGCTAGTGTTGGATCAGTCACATGTGCATCAACCCGAGGGGTATCACCCCCGCCGAGGATGTCACGTGTCCCAGGAGCCTCTGAAATTGTTTCAGGGGGACCGCTGACTGCTTGAAAAGTTTCAGGCAGTTCAACACTGACTGAGCGCGCTCGGTTGTCAGTCGCGCTGTCATGAAGACAGAGTTGAGTTCCATACCGAGAAAGAGGATGCTCTGCACAGGGGAGAGCTTGCTCTTTTCCCGGTTGACCTGTAGTCCGAAATAAGTTAGGTGCCGGAGCACTAGGTCCCTGTGTTTACACAACACATCTCATGAGTGTGCCAAGATGAGCCAGTCATCAAGATAGTTTAGTACCCACACCTCTCTCCCTGAGGGGAGTGAGGGCGGTTTCCACGATCTTCGTGAAGATTCGTGGGGACAGGGACAGACCGAAAGGGAGGACTCTGTACGGATATGCCCGACCCTCGAACTGTAGGAACGGGCGATGACGAGGGAGAGTCGAGACATGAAAGTAAGCGTCCTTCAGGTCGATTGCCATGAACCAATCTTGACATCTGATAGACGCCAGGATGCGCTTCTGCGTGAGCATCCTGAATGGCAGCTTGAGTAGGTGCCTGTTCAGGGTACACAGATCTAGCAACCCCCGCCTTTTTTGGGGACAATGAAGTACAGGCTGTAAAACCCATTGAACATCTCGGCTAGAGGGATGAGCATGATCGCTTCCTTCGCCAGAGGGGTGGCGACCTCGGCCCGAAGCACGGAAGCATCCTTGCCTCTGACTGAGGTTGAGAGAATTGAGGGCCGCTTCTGCTGATGGGGTGGTGGTCTCCTCTTCGACGTCTTCTTCCAGGGGGGCCGCCTGAGTGTGGTGCGCCGGAGCCGGAGGGCGTCGAAGAGGACCAGGGCTGCTGGGAAGCAGACGGTGCACAGGATCTCGATGGCCGGAGGGCGGCTGAGTCGCGGCGGGGGAGGATATACTTGATAGCCTCTGTCTGCTTCTTTACTGTCGAGAACTGCTGCTCGACAGCATCACCGAACAGCCCCCCCTGCAAGATCTGCAACATCGCCCCCATGGGGGGAGGTTCTGTGGCTGGCAGAACGGCTGTCTCACTAGGACCCTGGGGAGGCGAGCGGGTCCTTGAATCTATCTAGGTGCACCTGGAGAGCAGCTTCATTCCGGAAGAAAGTGTCTGAAAGCCCCTTGACCCATGACCTTTGATGAATTTAATATGTTGCCATGGCTGAACTGGAAAATAATGTCAGTGGTGTATGGCATCAGATAACATGTGATGTGATTAAATGCACCATGTAATGTAGTTTATTTTAAATGCAGTGAGGTCTGAGTTGGTTTAAACAGATATTAAGCAGGTTGTATTACGTTCAGGTGAATTAATATCTGGTGGTAATAGGCTATTGCACTCAAATTTCTAGGTACCAAATGAACTAGGATGGTGTAATACCGTATTAAGTTAATCACATTGTGCACCTGTATGATTTCTGCAAGAGTTTATTTTCAGATAATGTTGCAATTAAGGCACAGAAAGCCTTCTGATAGGAAAAATACAAGAAACATAATACAACGTGGACACCAGTAGGATACCAACATTTTAAATGCAGCATTTCTTTTTTTTTGTTGTTCTTGAGTATGTCAAAAATGTGTATAGGGTGATGTCTATTACTAGTACTATAACTTGTCATATAAGATTACATATATTGTGTCATACACAAACAATACCTGCAATACCTTCCATATGGTATCAATTTCCCAGATAACATCACATTTATTTTGAGCTGAAAATCACAGTGTTTGTTCTATAGTTCAAAACATTAAACTCGGAAGTAAAATATCTAGGATCGGGCTGATTACTTTTTAAACAGGATTTTCTGAAGTAAATGCATATGCTACATTAGCTATATCTGTATGTAGTTAGTTAATATGCTTACTGTACATAGAGCTATCAACCCTGCAGTCATAAGACCATTTTCTAGTTAAAATATTATGCAGGCATGAAAATATTCTGAGAAATAGCTGATTAATTTCGCCCTTAATATAAAAGTTCAGTTCATCTGCCATTCATGTTTCACATTGCGGTCAGTGTGAATAGAGCTTCAGCCTCGGACAGATCTTATGACGGGAAAATTATATTTCTTGACAGTGTGGGGTGGCCTATTCTCTGTAATTAAATAATTTTGCAAAGTGATACATTCAATATGAAAAGGTAGTAATAGTAGTATTATCATATTAGACTTAGTATTATCATATGTTTTTGTTTGATATTACAGATCATATCTACTTAAGGGTTTCTTTGATCCACAGCTCGTATCGTGAAGACCAAGCAGTGGTGTGACATGATGCCTTGTCTGGAGGATGAAGGCTGTGACCTGTTAGTTAATAAATCAGGCTGGACTTGTACACAGCCCAGTGGCAAGGTGAAAACTACTACGGTAAGACAAACAAGCATCTCATATAAGCATTTCAAATTTGATTTTGCTCTTCTGTTAAACCTTTATTAAACAGTTTCAATTTATTTGGCTTTGTATCATACTTGTCATCACAACAAAATATGAATCAAAAAAGGAAGTTAAAATAAAGGTAGATTTTAACTATTACATTGTATTGTATTGAAAGAAAAAGGGTGTCATGCCAGAGCCTATTAGCCCAAGTTTGAACAGAAAATAATTCATAATATGCATTTTAAGCTGGTCCAGCCCATCTATTTTCAATGAAATCAACTCTTCAGTTATATAGCATGAGAGGCTTAGCCCTTCCCAATGACGTGCATTAAGGCTCATAGATGTGCTCCAGAGGTTTAAAAATGGTGTGTACATTAGCTACCTATGGGAGCCGCGCCAAAAGTGTTACGTGTGGGACTTCCTGTGACCACAGGAAGTCCCAGTCGTAACTTATCTTATGGGGCCCTCATAGGTAAATGATGGACAAAGCCTATTAAGGGTCATTATAAGCCTAAGTAAGGAGTTTATAGCTTTATCCAACAGTAGAGTGTATGAGAGTCACAGCCCTTCACAATGACGTGCATTAAGGCTCATAGATGTGCTCCAGAAGCTTAAAAATGAGTGTGTCCATTAGCTACCTATGGGAGCCGTGCCAAAAGTGTTACGTGTGGCATGTACATTCGTGACCTATTTAATGGGAGCCTTATAGGTAAATAATGAACAAAGCCTATGGAGACACATTCCTTCATGATAATGTACATTAAAGCTCAATATTGTGCTCTACAGGCTTAAAACTGTGTAAATTCGCCTCCTATGTGACAGGTAAGGAGTGGGATGCATTTTTGTGAATTGTGATTTTGTGCTACAGTTTGGGAATCCTTAGCGCTTTGTCACACACGCCTATTTCTTACATCTCTATCTTATTTGAAGGGGCCCTCATACGTGGCGAATGTACAAAGCCTCTAAATTACCATTATTTGCTTTGGCAATGAGTTATACAGGTAAAACCAATAATATTGTACACAGAAGATACATTCCTTCACAATGATGTACAATAAAGCTCATAGTTGTGCTCCAGAGCTTAAAAATGGTGTGTCCATTAGCTACCTATGGGAGCCGCGCCAAAAGTGTTACGTGTGGGACTTCCTGTGACCACAGGAAGTCCCAGTCGTAACTTATCTTATGGGGCCCTCATAGGTAAATAATGGACAAAGCCTATTAAGGGTCATTATTAAGCCTGCAAGTAGAGTTTATAGCTTAATACCAACAGTAGAGTGTATGAGAGGACTTAGCTTCACAATGACTGCATTAAGGCTCAAGATGTGCTCCAGAGCTTAAAAATGGTGTGTCCATTAGCTACCTATGGGAGGCCGTTCCAAAAGTGTGTGTGACTCAGTTTGGCAATTACCTGTTTATTACAGCTTTGTAACATGGTTATTATGCTCAAAATGACAATACATGTGTAACTTATTTAATGGGACCCTCATAGGTAAATAATGGACAAAGCCTATTAAGGGTCATTATAAGCCTAAGTAAGGAGTTACTATAGCTTTACCAACAGTAGAGTGTATGAGAGGCTTAGCCCTTCACAATGACGTGCATTAAGGCTCATAGATGTGCTCCAGAGGCTTAAAAATGGTGTGTCCATTAGCTACCTATGGGGCGTCCAAAAGTGTTACTGTGGCATGTACATTCGTACTATTTAATGGACCTCATAGGTAAATAATGGACAAAGGCTTTTAAGGGTCATTATAAGCCTAAGTAAGGAGTTATATAGCATGAGAGGCTTAGCCCTTCCCAATGACGTGCATTAAGGTCATAGATGTGCTCCAGAGGCTTAAAAATGGTGTTACATTAGCTACCTATGGGAACCAGCGCCAAAAGTGTTACGTGTGGGACTCCTGTACATGTGTAACTTATTTAATGGGACCCTCATAGGTAAATAATGGACAAAGCCTATTAAGGGTCATTATAAGCCTAAGTAAGGAGTTACTATAGCTTTACCAACAGTAGAGTGTATGAGAGGCTAGCCCTTCACAATGACGTGCATTAAGGCTCATAGATGTGCTCCAGAGGCTTAAAAATGGTGTGTCCATTAGCTACCTATGGGTGGCCGTTCCAAAAGTGTGTGTGACTCAGTTTGGCAATTACCTGTTTATTACAGCTTTGTAACATGGTTATTATGCTCAAAATGACAATACATGTGTAACTTATTTAATGGGACCCTCATAGGTAAATAATGGACAAAGCCTATTAAGGGTCATTATAAGCCTAAGTAAGGAGTTCTATAGCTTTAGCCAACAGTAGAGTGTATGAGAGGCTTAGCCCTTCACAATGACGTGCATTAAGGCTCATAGATGTGCTCCAGAGGCTTAAAAATGGTGTGTCCATTAGCTACCTATGGGTGGCCGTTCCAAAAGTGTGTGTGACTCAGTTTGGCAATTACCTGTTTATTACAGCTTTGTAACATGGTTATTATGCTCAAAATGACAATACATGTGTAACTTATTTAATGGGACCCTCATAGGTAAATAATGGACAAAGCCTATTAAGGGTCATTATAAGCCTAAGTAAGGAGTTATATAGCTTTAGCCAACAGTAGAGTGTATGAGAGGCTTAGCCCTTCACAATGACGTGCATTAAGGCTCATAGATGTGCTCCAGAGGCTTAAAAATGGTGTGTCCATTAGCTACCTATGGGAACTGCCAAAAGTGTTACGTGTGGCATGTACATTCGTAACTTATTTAATGGGACCTTCATAGGTAAATAATGGACAAAGCCTTTTAAGGGTCATTATAAGCCTAAGTAAGGAGTTATATAGCCAACAGTATATGAGAAGCTTAGCCCTTCCCAAGACGTGCATTAAGGCTCATAGATGTGCTCCAGAGGCTTAAAAAGGTGTGTCCATTAGCTACCTATGGGAGCCGCGCCAAAAGTGTTACGTGTGGGACTTCCTGTGACCACAGGAAGTCCCAGTCGTAACTTATCTTTTGGGGCCCTCATAGGTAAATAATGGACAAAGCCTATTAAGGGTGATTATTTAACCTTGGCAATGAGATATATGGCTTAAACCAACAATAGAGTGTATAAGAGGCACTCTACTGTGTAAATGACATCCATTTAAGGTCACAGATGTGCTGCACAAGCTTTAAAATTGTGTGTCCATTAGCTACCTATGGGAGCCGTTCCAAAAGTGTGTGTGACTCAGTTTGGCAATTACCTGTTTATTACAGCTTTGTAACATGGTTATTATGCTCAAAATGACAATACATGTGTAACTTATTTAATGGGACCCTCATAGGTAAATAGTGGACAAAGCCTGTTTATTACAGCTTTGTAACATGGTTATTATGCTCAAAATGACAATACATGTGTAACTTATTTAATGGGACCCTCATAGGTAAATAATGGCCAAAGCCAATTAAGGGTCATTATAAGCCTAAGTAAGGAATTATTCAGCTTTAACCAACAGTAGAGTGTATGAGAGGCTTAGCCCTTCACAATGATGTGCATTAATGCTCATAGATGTGCTCCAGAAGCTTTAAAATGGTGTGTCCATTAGCTACCTATGGGAGCCGTTCCAAAAGTGTGTGTGACTTAGTTTGGAAATTACCTGTTTATTACAGCTTTGTAACATGGTTAGTATGCTCAAAATGACAATACATGTGCAACTTATTTAATTGGACCCTCATAGGTAAATAATGGCCAAAGCCTATTAAGATTTAGATTTAGATTCAATTTATTGTCATTGCACATGTACAAGTACAAGGCAACGAAATGTGACCTCTGCATTTAACCCATCCAGAGAGTAGTGAACACACGTACCCCCGGAGCAGTGGGCAGC
>NW_026634179.1:245588-264974 GCF_024868665.1 Triplophysa rosa
TGTTTATTACAGCTTTGTAACATGGTTATTATGCTCAAAATGACAATACATGTGTAACTTATTTAATGGGACCCTCATAGGTAAATAATGGACAAAGCCTATTAAGGGTCATTATAAGCCTAAGTAAGGAGTTATATAGCTTTAACCAACAGTAGAGTGTATGAGAGGCTTAGCCCTTCACAATGACGTGCATTAAGGCTCATAGATGTGCTCCAGACGCAGTTTTTGTTTTTGTTTATTTATTTACTGAGGGACTAAAAATCGGTGGTGGAGTCTGCATGCTAAGCATGCGGTTGGAGCAATGTGAAGGAGCCGTGTGTGCTGAAACAGGGGCTATTAAGTTGGTGGGGCATTGGCTCCGCACTCAGTGCGTTAGTACTTCATTATGATCATATTGAGCATGACATCGAGAACGTGTGCTCTCTCTGAAGGTTGCTCCCTCTAAAGAGCGTTCGAGTGCCTGAGGGGTCAAGATGTAATGGAACAAAACAGCCTATTAGGGTCATATGCTCAGGGCGGCCCTGCCGGGTCCGCGCGATCCCGTTCAGTTGGGCAGTGCGGATCCTCCGCCAGCCTACGGTTTATAGTCGGTTGAGTTCTATAAGCTTCATAGGGGGGGAACGGGTAGGATTGTGTAACAGGGCTTAGACCTTCACAATGACGTGCATTAAGGCTCATAGATGTGCTCCAGAGGCTTAAAAATGGTGTGTCCATTAGCTACCTATGGGTGGCCGTTCCAAAAGTGTGTGTGACTCAGTTTGGCAATTACCTGTTTATTACAGCTTTGTAACATGGTTATTATGCTCAAAATGACAATACATGTGTAACTTATTTAATGGGACCCTCATAGGTAAATAATGGACAAAGCCTATTAAGGGTCATTATAAGCCTAAGTAAGGAGTTCTATAGCTTTAACCAACAGTAGAGTGTATGAGAGGCTTAGCCCTTCACAATGACGTGCATTAAGGCTCATAGATGTGCTCCAGAGGCTTAAAAATGGTGTGTCCATTAGCTACCTATGGGTGGCCGTTCCAAAAGTGTGTGTGACTCAGTTTGGCAATTACCTGTTTATTACAGCTTTGTAACATGGTTATTATGCTCAAAATGACAATACATGTGTAACTTATTTAATGGGACCCTCATAGGTAAATAATGGACAAAGCCTATTAAGGGTCATTATAAGCCTAAGTAAGGAGTTATATAGCTTTAACCAACAGTAGAGTGTATGAGAGGCTTAGCCCTTCACAATGACGTGCATTAAGGCTCATAGATGTGCTCCAGAGGCTTAAAAATGGTGTGTCCATTAGCTACCTATGGGTGGCCGTTCCAAAAGTGTGTGTGACTCAGTTTGGCAATTACCTGTTTATTACAGCTTTGTAACATGGTTATTATGCTCAAAATGACAATACATGTGTAACTTATTTAATGGGACCCTCATAGGTAAATAATGGACAAAGCCTATTAAGGGTCATTATAAGCCTAAGTAAGGAGTTATATAGCTTTAACCAACAGTAGAGTGTATGAGAGGCTTAGCCCTTCACAATGACGTGCATTAAGGCTCATAGATGTGCTCCAGAGGCTTAAAAATGGTGTGTCCATTAGCTACCTATGGGAGCCGTGCCAAAAGTGTTACGTGTGGCATGTACATTCGTAACTTATTTAATGGGACCTTCATAGGTAAATAATGGACAAAGCCTTTTAAGGGTCATTATAAGCCTAAGTAAGGAGTTATATAGCATGAGAGGCTTAGCCCTTCCCAATGACGTGCATTAAGGCTCATAGATGTGCTCCAGAGGCTTAAAAATGGTGTGTCCATTAGCTACCTAGGAACCGTGCCAAAAGTGTTACGTGTAGCATGTACATTCGTAACTTATTTAATGGGACCCTCATAGGTAAATAATGGACAAAGCCTATTAAGGGTCATTATTTAACCTTGGCAATGAGATATATGGCTTAAACCAACAATAGAGTGTATAAGAGGAACAGCCCTTCACAATGACGTGCATTAAGGCTCATAGATGTGCTCCAGAGGCTTAAAAATGGTGTGTCCATTAGCTACCTATGGGTGGCCGTTCCAAAAGTGTGTGTGACTCAGTTTGGCAATTACCTGTTTATTACAGCTTTGTAACATGGTTATTATGCTCAAAATGACAATACATGTGTAACTTATTTAATGGGACCCTCATAGGTAAATAATGGACAAAGCCTATTAAGGGTCATTATAAGCCTAAGTAAGGAGTTCTATAGCTTTAGCCAACAGTAGAGTGTATGAGAGGCTTAGCCCTTCACAATGACGTGCATTAAGGCTCATAGATGTGCTCCAGAGGCTTAAAAATGGTGTGTCCATTAGCTACCTATGGGTGGCCGTTCCAAAAGTGTGTGTGACTCAGTTTGGCAATTACCTGTTTATTACAGCTTTGTAACATGGTTATTATGCTCAAAATGACAATACATGTGTAACTTATTTAATGGGACCCTCATAGGTAAATAATGGACAAAGCCTATTAAGGGTCATTATAAGCCTAAGTAAGGAGTTCTATAGCTTTAGCCAACAGTAGAGTGTATGAGAGGCTTAGCCCTTCACAATGACGTGCATTAAGGCTCATAGTTGTGCTCCAGAAGCTTAAAAATGGTGTGTCCATTAGTTACCTATGGGAGCCGTGCCAAAAGTGTTACGTGTGGCATGTACATTCGTAACTTATTTAATGGGACCCTCATAGGTAAATAATGGACAAAGCCTATTAAGGGTCACTATAAGCCTAAGTAAGGAGTTATACAGCTTTAACCAACAGTAGAGTGTATGAGAGGCAAAGCCCTTCACAATGACGTGCATTAAGGCTCATAGATGTGCTCCAGAGGCGTAAAAATGGTGTGTACATTAGCTACTATGGGTGGCCGTTCATAAAGTGTGTGTGACTCAGTTTGGCAATTACCTGTTTATTACAGCTTTGTAACATGGTTATTATGCTCAAAATGACAATACATGTGTAACTTATTTATGGCCATACATGGAATAAGGACCCTCATAGGTAAATAATGGACAAAGCCTATTAAGGGTCATTATAAGCCTAAGTAAGGAGTTCTATAGCTTTAACCAACAGTAGAGTGTATGAGAGGCTTAGCCCTTCACAATGACGTGCATTAAGGCTCATAGATGTGCTCCAGAGGCTTAAAAATGGTGTGTCCATTAGCTACCTATGGGTGGCCGTTCCAAAAGTGTGTGTGACTCAGTTTGGCAATTACCTGTTTATTACAGCTTTGTAACATGGTTATTATGCTCAAAATGACAATACATGTGTAACTTATTTAATGGGACCCTCATAGGTAAATAATGGACAAAGCCTATTAAGGGTCATTATAAGCCTAAGTAAGGAGTTCTATAGCTTTAACCAACAGTAGAGTGTATGAGAGGCTTAGCCCTTCACAATGACGTGCATTAAGGCTCATAGATGTGTTAGAGGGCTTAAATGGTCGTGTCATCTTAGTACCTTGGGAGCTACCTGTTCCATGTGGCCGTTCCAAAAGTGTGTGTGACTCAGTTTGGCAATTACCTGTTTATTACAGCTTTGTAACATGGTTATTATGCTCAAAATGACAATACATGTGTAACTTATTTAATGGGACCCTCATAGGTAAATAATGGACAAAGCCTATTAAGGGTCATTATAAGCCTAAGTAAGGAGTTCTATAGCTTTAGCCAACAGTAGAGTGTATGAGAGGCTTAGCCCTTCACAATGACGTGCATTAAGGCTCATAGATGTGCTCCAGAGGCTTAAAAATGGTGTGTCCATTAGCTACCTATGGGTGGCCGTCCAAAAGTGTGTGTGACTCAGTTTGGCAATTACCTGTTTATTACAGCTTTGTAACATGGTTATTATGCTCAAAATGACAATACATGTGTAACTTATTTAATGGGACCCTCATAGGTAAATAATGGACAAAGCCTATTTAAGGGTCATTATAAGCCTAAGTAAGGAGTTTATAGCTTTAGCCAACAGTAGAGTGTATGAGAGGCTTAGCCCTTCACAATGACGTGCATTAAGGCTCATAGATGTGCTCCAGAGGCTTAAAAATGGTGTGTCCATTAGCTACCTATGGGAGCCGTGCCAAAAGTGTTACGTGTGGCATGTACATTCGTAACTTATTTAATGGGACCTTCATAGGTAAATAATGGACAAAGCCTATTAAGGGTCATTATTTAACCTTGGCAATGAAATATATGGCTTAATACCAACAATAGAGTGTATAAGAGGCACTCTACTGTTAAATGACGTCATTTAAGGTCACAGATGTGCTGCAGAAGCTTTAAAATGGTGTGTCCATTAGCTACCTATGGGAGCCGTTCCAAAAGTGTGTGGACTCAGTTTGGCAATTACTGTTTATTACAGCTTTGTAACATGGTTATTATGCTCAAAATGACAATACATGTGTAACTTATTTAATGGGACCCTCATAGGTATAGTGGACAAAGCTGTTTATTACAGCTTTGTAACATGGTTATTATGCTCAAAATGACAATACATGTGTAACTTACTTTAATGGGACCCTCATAGGTAAATAATGGACAAAGCCTATTAAGGGTCATTATAAGCCTAAGTAAGGAGTTCTATAGCTTTAGCCAACAGTAGAGTGTATGAGAGGCTTAGCCCTTCACAATGACGTGCATTAAGGCTCATAGATGTGCTCCAGAGGCTTAAAAATGGTGTGTCCATTAGCTACCTATGGGAGCCGCGCCAAAAGTGTTACGTGTGGGACTTCCTGTGACCAAAGGAAGTCCCAGTCGTAACTTATCTTATGGGGCTCATAGGTAAATAATGGACAAAGCCTATTAAGGGTCATTATAAGCCTAAGTAAGGAGTTATATAGCTTTAACCAACAGTAGAGTGTATGAGAGGCTTAGCCCTTCACAATGACGTGCATTAAGGCTCATAGATGTGCTCCAGATGCTTAAAAATGGTGTGTCCATTAGCTACCTATGGGATCCGTGCCAAAAGTGTTACGTGTGGCATGTACATTCGTAACTTATTTAATGGGACCTTCATAGGTAAATAATGGACAAAGCCTTTTAAGGGTCATTATAAGCCTAATTAAGGAGTTATATAGCATGAGAGGCTTAGCCCTTCCCAATGACATGCATTAAGGCTCATAGATGTGCTCCAGAGGCTTAAAAATGGTGTGTCCATTAGCTACCTATGGGAGCCGTGCCAAAAGTGTTACGTGTGGGACTTCCTGTGACCACAGGAAGTCCCAGTCGTAACTCATCTTATGGGGCCCTCATAGGTAAATAATGGACAAAGCCTATTAAGGGTCATTATAAGCCCAAGTAAGTAGTTATATAGCTTTAACCAACAGTAGAGTGTATGAGAGGCTTTGACCCTCACAATGACGTACATTAAGGCTCATAGATGTGCTCCAGAGGCTTATAAATTGTGTGTCCATTAGCTACCTATGGGAGCCGTGCCAAAAGTGTTACATGTGGGACTTCCTGTGACCACAGGAAGTCCCAGTCGTAACTTATCTTATGGGGCCCTCATAGGTAAATAATGGACAAAGCCTATTAAGGGTCATATAAGCCTAAGTAAGGAGTTATATAGCTTTAACCAACAGTAGAGTGTATGAGAGGCTTAGCCCTTCACAATGACGTGCATTAAGGCTCATAGATGTGCTCCAGAGCTTAAAAATGGTGTGTCCATTAGCTACCTATGGGAGCCGTGCCAAAAGTGTTACGTGTGGGACTTCCTGTGACCACAGGAAGTCCCAGTCGTAACTTATCTTATGGGGCCCTCATAGGTAAATAATGGACAAAGCCTATTAAGGGTCATTATAAGCCTAAGTAAGGAGTTCTATAGCTTTAACCAACAGTAGAGTGTATGAGAGTCACAGCCCTTCACCAATGACGTGCATTAAGGCTCATAGATGTGCTCCAGGAGCTTAAAAATGGTGTGTACATTAGCTACCTATGAGGACCCGTCAAATAAGTTACGACTGGCACTTCCTGTGACTCGGCAAAACCACAGGAAGTACCAGTCATAACTTATTTGACAGTAGCCTCGTAGGCTTACAGTGGACAATACTGTAAACGGTCAATTTTTAAGACTGTAAACAGCTTTTGTATGACAAACCTACAGCTATGTATCCTAGAAGCACCCCATATTGGTATATTGCACACTTCAGGCTATTAAAATGCTTATTTTGCTTACAAATGCACTTTTCACAGAAATACATCTCTGAACAGCATTTTCAGCAAAATTCTGCTTTATTCTTGTACAAAACCTCGGGGCTTCGAATGCTGTTCGTCACACCCTCTCGCATCACATATTCGAAGCCCGTACCCCTCGGTGTACGGAAAGTGCTCGAAAAAAAATCACAAAAAATATTCCAAAAAAATAAACGGCCACAACGTCCCCAAAACGTGCAATATAGGACATAACGAGGCCGTACCGTCTTCAAACTTTGGGAACCGAATGAGGGGGCAGCGAGCAGCTACAGAATTTGAATCGGGGTCATTCGGAGTCCCCGGGGCCGTTCGGGGGTCTCTGTACGATAGCCACCTATGAGAGAAATAGGATATGTTGCAGGTGTCAGAGGCTCCGTACTGGCCGCGGAGGCCCCAGGAGCCCGAAACCTAACAGAAAGTTGCGTCACGTGGCTCTCGACGACATACCGATAGGGCTAGGTGGGCTATGAAATTAAGTATTTTTTATTATTTTTCAGACGTCTCTCTCCCTCGCATTGATCTCTATGGGCCATGTGACTGTAAAAGGTCAATTTTTAAGACTGTAAACAGCTTTTGTAAGACAAACCTACAGCTATGTATCCTAGAAGCACCCCATATTGGTATATTGCACACTTCAGGCTATTAAAATGCTTATTTTGCTTACAAATGCACTTTTCACAGAAATACATCTCTGAACAGCATTTTCAGCAAAATTCTGCTTTATTCTTGTACAGAAACCTCGGGGCTTCGAATGCTGGTTCTTCACACCCTCACGCACCACATATTCGAAGCCCGTACCCCTCGGTGTACGGAAAGCTGCTCGAAAAAAATAGGGGCAGCGAGCAGCTACGGAATTTGAATCGGGGTCATTCGGAGTCCCCGGGGCCGTTCGGGGGTCTCTGTACGATAGCCACCTATGAGAGAAATAGGATATGTTGCAGGTGTCAGAGGCTCCCATACGGGCCGCGGAGGCCCCAGGAGCCCGAAAAATTACAGAAAGTTGCGTCAGTTGGCCCTCGACGACATACCGAGAGGGCTAGGTCGGGATATTAAATTTAATATTTTTTATTATTTTTCATACATCTCTCTCCCTGCATTGATCTCTATGGGGACTGTGCCTGCGAAGGCCTCGTGAGGCAGTGCCAGTGAACTGCCGGAAGCTACGATGCGGAACTCGATCCCGGCTTAGAGACCCCCACGGTATACCGTACCGAGTATTAGACCCTACGACCTCTTGACCCCTGTATTCTAGAGCGTACATCCGCAACCTATATGTAGGCAGCTGGTGTCTTTTTGGGCAAAGTGAGAGGTCAACGAGGTCCGAGGGGCGCGGAACCCCAGAACATGACCCAGGGCCCCGTGACGAGACATATACGTGAATTGCAGGTCGATCAGACCATTCTGTACCCCAACCCTAATTGTTCATCAGAGAGCTTATGAAAACGAATGGGATAAGTTAAGAGTGTCGGCGGCTCCCGTTCAGACCCCGGGTGCTCGAGGGGCCCGAAACTTTTAGATTCTAGAGTCTGTAGGCCCTTGTTAACATACCGTGAGGGTGGCTGTCTAGAACCGTGGAAACTATTTATAGTGCGGTTTGCAAAAGTCTCTCATGCAGGCTTCTTCATTTCATAGCCTGAAAGACCCTCTTGAATGAGCAAAGGATCAAAATTAGGGATCAATCTTTTTTCAAGAAAAAGATACTTCGAGGTGACCGAGAACCACGGTACTCGATATCCCGGCTTGGGAGACCCCCAGGGTATACCGTGGCGAGTGTTAAGACCCTGTGACCTTTTGACCCCTGTATTCCAGAGCGTACATTCGCAACCTATATGTAGGCTGCTGGTGTCTTTTTGGGCAAAGTGAGAGGTCAACGAGGTCCGAGGGGCGCGAACCCAGAACAGGACCCAGGGCCCCGTGACGAGCATATACGTGAATTGCAGGTCGATCAGACCATTCTGTACCCCAACCCTAATTGTTCATCGAGAGCTTATGAAAACGAATGGGATAAGTTAAGAGTGTCGGCGGCTCCCGTTCAGACCCCGGGTGCTCGAGGGGCCCGAAACTTTAGATTCTAGTAGTCTGTAGGCCCTTGTTTAACATACCGTGAGGGTGGCTGTCTAGAACCGTGGGAAACTATTTATAGTGCGGTTTGCAAAAGTCTCTCATGCAGGCTTCTTCATTTCATAGCCTGAAAGACCCTCTTGAATGAGCAAACGGATCAAAATTAGGGATCAATCTTTTTTCAAGAAAAAGATACTTCGAGGTGACCGAGAACCACGGTACTCGATATCCCGGCTTGGGAGACCCCCAGGGTATACCGTGGCGAGTGTTAAGACCCTGTGACCTTTTGACCCCTGTATTCCAGAGCGTACATTCGCAACCTATATGTAGGCTGCTGGTGTCTTTTTGGGCAAAGTGAGAGGTCAACGAGGTCCGAGGGGCGCGGAACCCCAGAACATGACCCAGGGCCCCGTGACGAGCATATACGTGAATTGCAGGTCGATCAGACCATTCTGTACCCCAACCCTAATTGTGTCATCAAGAGCTTAATGAAACTGAGGTTGGGTATAGGTTTGGCCCCTGTTTCACATACCGAGAGAGTGGCTTACTTGAACCTAGGGAACATTTTCTAGTGCTTTTTCTTGTGTGAAAAGTGTTTTGTACATTAGTAGCCTACCGACCGACTGTCAAATAAGTTACGACTGGGACTTCCTGTGAACCACCGGAAGTCCCAGTCATAACTTATTTGACAGTAGCAGTGTAGGCTAACGGTGGACAATGCTGTAAACGGTCAATTTTTCATACTGTAAACCCATTTTCTTGTGACAAACCTACAGATATGTATCCTAGAAGCATCCCATATTGGTATATTGCACACTTCAGGCTGTCAAAATGCTCACGTGTTATACAAATGCACTTTTCACAGAAATAAACCTCTGAACAGCATTTTCAACAAAATTCTGCTTTATTTTTGTAGAAAAACCTTGGGGCTTCGAATGCGGTTCTTCACACCCTCTCGCACACATATTCGAAGCCCGTACCCCTCGGTGTCGGAAAGTGCTCGAAAAAAAATCACAAAAAATATTCCAGAAAAATAACGGCCCACAACGTCCCCAAAACGTGCAATATAGGACATAACGAGGCCGTACCGTCTTCAAACTTTGGGAACCGAATGAGGGGGCAGCGAGCAGCTACAGAATTTGAATCGGGGTCATTCGGAGTCCCCGGGGCCGTTCGGGGGTCTCTGTACGATAGCCACCTATGAGAGAAATAGGATATGTTGCAGGTGTCAGAGGCTCCCGTACGGCCGCGGAGGCCCCAGGAGCCCGAAACCTAACAGAAAGTTGCGTCACGTGGCTCTCGACGACATACCGATAGGGCTAGGTCGGGCTATGAAATTAAGTATTTTTTATTATTTTTCAGACGTCTCTCTCCCTCGCATTGATCTCTATGGGCCATGTGACTGTAAAAGGTCAATTTTTAAGACTGTAAACAGCTTTTGTATGACAAACCTACAGCTATGTATCCTAGAAGCACCCCATATTGGTATATTGCACACTTCAGGCTATTAAAATGCTTATTTTGCTTACAAATGCACTTTTCACAGAAATACATCTCTGAACAGCATTTTCAGCAAAATTCTGCTTTATTCTTGTACAGAAACCTCGGGGCTTCGAATGCTGGTTCTTCACACCCTCACGCACCACATATTCGAAGCCCGTACCCCTCGGTGTACGGAAAGTGCTCGAAAAAAAATCACAAAAAATATTCCAGAAAAATAAACGGCCCACAACGTCCCCAAAACGTGCAATATAGGACATAACGAGGCCGTACCATCTTCAAACTTTGGGAACCGAATGAGGGGGCAGCGAGCAGCTACGAATTTGAATCGGGGTCATTCGGAGTCCCCGGGGCCGTTCGGGGGTCTCTGTACGATAGCCACCTATGAGAGAAATAGGATATGTTGCAGGTGTCAGAGGCTCCCATACGGGCCGCGGAGGCCCCAGGAGCCCGAAAAATTACAGAAAGTTGCGTCACGTGCCCTCGACGTCATACCGAAGGGCTTGGTCGGGAAGTGAACTTAAATATTTTTTCTTATTTTACATACATCTCCCTGCCTCTAGTGGTCCACTATGGGCCCGCAAACCCCCTCGCGCGTTGGCTCGGGTATCCGACGTCTTTCTGACAGAAACCTCCCCTAAGCACGAACGAGCAAGGTCACGAAGGACGCCCGGCTCCTCTAGGGGGCGCCACGGCCGTGAGGGAGAGAAAAAAGAAAGAAGGGCGGCGAGCGAGACGTTTTGGCTTCTTTTGGATGTCGCGCCACGCATAGGCAGCAAGGGGCAGCAAACTACCAACTCTAGGCGCTCTGCGGACGCAAGGGTGGCGAGCGAGACTATTTTGGCATCTTTTGGATGTCGCGCCACGCATAGGCAGCAAGGGGCAGCAATCTACCAACTCTAGGCGCTCTGCGGACGCAAGGGTGGCGAGCGAGACGTTTTGGCATCTTTTGGGTGTCGCGCCACGAATAGGCAGCAAGGGGCAGCAAACTAGCAAGTCTAGGCGCGCTGCGGACGTGAGGAAGACTATGGCAGAGTTAGGCGGTCAGGGGGAAGCGAAAGGCTCCTCGTGCATGCGGTGATGAAGATTAGGTGGTGAGGGGATGAGTAGGCATTTTGTGGCGCGAGGGTCCAGCCCGCAGCACTTTGCCACCCCTTGTGGTGTCCGTTCAATGCCTCTCCGGGAAAACGGCCCCTAAACTCCGATAAGGGAAAAAAGTCCCAATCATAATAAGAGTGAGCGAGAATTTGGCGTCCAATTCAGGTATACGAGCCCTTCGTCTGACTAGTCGACCGATGGCAATCTATATGAATGGACAATTGTCCACGATTTACCTAACTTCCCTTGCAAGGAAAAAAACATGACTGGAAATTATTCCAGTGTATGATGGGCACGAGTTTTTTACTTCGATACCAGAAGAGCGATGGAGACGGAGAAGTTAGACTGCATCTTATAAAAATCCTTATGTGCAAGTATGTAAGGTATAGATAAATAAATTTGTAAATATACTCTCTCTCTCTCCTCTCTCTCTCTTCTCTCTCTCTCTCTCTCTCTCTCTCTCTCTCTCTCTCTCTCTCTCTCTCTCTCACACACGCACACGCACACGCACACGCACACGCACACACACACACACACACACACACACATGAAGACAGCACCAATGGAAATGAGTGCTCGTAATAATGCTCGTACCCTTGTTGCATTGGTAAGTTTGGACAGTTTAGTAAATGTCAAAACAACGGTTCACTAATGTATCTGCACCACATTTACACAGTGTGTATGGAACCGAACTGAACAACTTCTGCTTCAATGACATATTTAAACATGCATCATGTCTCTCTCTCTTCTGTAAGCGCGGGGCAAGAAAGCCACATGAATATGCTTCCTATTTCATGCGTTTTGAAAACACATTTAATAAGGCAAAAAAAACTATGCGCAACTGTTCACTTTATTAACTTCATAATGTACAGTATATGCAGCTTCATGAGAAAAGACTAAACAACAAATGCGAAGCTCTTAAAAATAAGTAAACATGGCAACACTGCGAAAGTACACTATGAAGCTCTGAACATAAACAAAACACAGCATCTCTGTCTGTGTTTTAGTTAAAGGAACAATACGGCATTTTTAGGAGGATCTATTGACAGAAATACAATATAATATACAAAACTATTTCTTCAGAGGTGTATAAAAGACCTTACGTAATGAACCATTAAGTTTGTAATACCTTAGAATAAGCTATTTATATCTACATACAGAGCAGCCCTACATACATTGAATTCGCCGTCATGTTTTGTACAGCCTCCCTAATGGACAAACAACTCTACAACACACGTTTTCTCTTCCTCTCTGCTGTGGTATCGTGGTGAAACGGATCGCGGGAAGATCCGTACGGATCATGGTCTCCGGTGCGGAACGCATGTGACCCGCGGATTAACTGAAAGTTTATTCATCATTGAGTAAAAGAATAAAACGCACTCTCGCTCGCTCTCCAGTTTCAGCTCAAATGCGCTCTTGCTCTCTCTCTCAAGTATCTGGACGAGTACAATATTAAAGCGGTTCCAGATAAACAAATGACGCTCAAAACTGCTCTGTCACACAGCTAATATTACAACAACAACATATCTTGGTATGTTAGTATGTTACTCACATACTGATCCGAATCAAAGCAACCTCCTCGGAGGTGATTTGGAGAGATATTTCCCTCCAACGTCTCTCTCTGCTGGAAAGTATCTCCATAGATATCTGTGAGTACATATCTGCTAAAAGAATTAGTCCTAACGTGTTTCTGCTGTAAAATCTTTATAATATTAACGCAGGTCCTAGCTCCTGCCTGACTTTTTTCCTTCTTTTTAAACGTAAAATCCACAAACCTTTTATTTTATGTAATACATAAGTCATAGCTCTTTCTACAGTCTTTCTAATGCCCACAAAATCTCTTCCCTGCGTCAACATGAGAACGACATCTTTTTGTGCTGTGGTGGCCACCGTCGTGTTTGGACTGAGCGATTCGTGGCAAATCTATAATACAACGCTAGTGGCCGCTGTTAATTAAGAACTGCGCCTTTAAAAGTGCCTCACTTAACCAGTCTTTGGCCGAAAACAGCAGATACTTATCACACGGATTAAACTCTTGGGATTCATGTTTCTTGTTCACTGCGATCAACGACAAAAATGTTGGCATGGTAACGACCGGGTTACAACTGTCAATCATTACATTTACTCTCATTCCATACAAACGTGGAACCCTGCCTGGAACCATTTATACGTGGTTTCACTAATGAAACTTAGCAGTCTGTACAATTGATAATTTGTTAAGAAACTAAGGCTTAAAATCTTTTTTAAGGCTTAATTTTGCTTCTGAAGAAAATTTATATTGATTTAATAATTGTTTAGTTAATATTTCTGCTATATGATTCTGTGATATTTCTGCAAAACAAGACAAACAATTCTTTATTTGTTGCAGTGCACTTATAACCCGTTTTAATATATACAATTAGGCACTATGATGACTGTTGTTGGTGTTGCACAAAACAGTAGAGGTCCCCACCCGCTTTTAAAAAGTAACTAAGTAACTTTTAGTTTGAGTACATTTTCAACAAGCTAATTTTACTTGAGTAGATTTCTTGACTGGTAATTTTACTTGTACTCAAGTACAATTTCATCAAAGTATCTGGTTGTGCACTATATTGTGTTCTATTCCTTTAAGAGACCCGTGTGTTCCTGGATGTGTGTTAAGTGCATGCGCTGTGTAGAAGTGTTGTGCTTGCAGACTGAAACCAGTAAAAAGTTACATGAAGTTATGAAACCGTGTCTTTGTCATATTGACTGATACTTTTCCAGTGATATAACAAAATTGGCGACGAAGATGAATGCGAGACTGTACACATTATTGACGATCCACATGTGCATCAGAGGCGGACAGAACGTGTGGGCAAAACTTGCGCTAGTAAAATAAAAATAAAGGAAAAGAGTAAACTGCTGGACGCCACGAAGTCAACCCTAGTGAAAAAATAATATGCCAAATATATTAAGTTTTGGTATACTTAAGTGTACTTACAATCAGACTAATGATCAGTATACTTTAAATATCTTAATGATTAGTTAACTTAGAGTGCTATTTTGGGAATACTAATTTTGTACTAAATATATTTAAGTTGAATTTTATTTGTGATAAAGCTCAATTTCAAGTGTATTTAGTGTACTTTCATGTGCTAAAGTGGAACAACTTCAAGTATGTTTAGCATACTTTAAGCATATGCCTTATATACGAATTAATTATGTGCTTGATTAGTGAAATCAAAGTATGTTTTATTTGTGTTAAAAGTACATTACAAATGCATTATGAGTTTGTTTCAAATGTGCAATCAATATACCATGGATATATTTATTTTGCAGTAATAGTATACTGTATGATTGTAATATTTAAATACTAATAATTGCACAATGTAACACAAAAACAACAGCTTATTACTTAGCTATAGTATGTTTTACAATATACTTTTAACATATTACATCATATTAGACAATATATATATATATTTATAAGGCTAAACTACCTAGGGGGCTTCCTTAAAGCTGTTGTGATAATGAATAACATGTAAGATCATTAATGAAAGGACATATTTTATTTACACGTTAAAAAGTTTATTTAAACTTTCAGTAACATGGTTTCAGCAAGAAAACTTAAATGATATTACAGCACTAAAACTTGAAAAAACAGAACGAATTTACTTATTTTTGCATTACAATAACACTGAAAAACTTTAAACCAATGACCACACCAACCCTCTAAACATAAACATGTTCAGAAATACATATTTAAACATTATAATCCTTTTTCTGGCTGAACTGCTCGTTATTGCACTTGTGTCTGATAGCTGCTTAGCGCACTTCAGAAGATGTTGTCTGTGGAAACTCCAGTAGAACAGCATCTGTTAACAGAATAGACAATAGATAGCTGAACAGTATAGCATTTTCTGTCATAAACACTAACAGTCAAAAACAAATACTTTTACATTTTTAAATAAAAATATTTTAAATACAGTCTTTCTTAAAGGGGATGTGCAACGGTGTTTCATGCATTCTGACTTATTTACCATGTTAAACGTGCTGTCTTCTCATGCTTAACATGGTTAGCTTGTCAAAAAACGAGTTGGACGTATGACGTAGTATTTCTGTGCTCGATACACTCCCCCAAGGTTCGTATAGGTTTCGGTAAGTTACTTTCAAACATGAAAATTTGTTTTGTAACAACTTTTCTTAGTTCCTTATTGGACTATTCTCCCTGAAACGCACGGCCACAAGTCAACCAGGGAGAGCGGAGAAGGCGCATGCGCACAAGTCAACCAGCTGGAGAGAGAGCACTGCGTTTGCGAGCTGTATCTGTCTGTTATAAATGAGATCAAACTAAAGACTCTACGGATATTTGAAGGGTGTAATACTATTCTGTAAGTACTTAAGATTAACATGAGATATACAGAAACTGTCTGAGTTACGGCCGCTTTAAGTAGAAACTCGATGCCACAAAAGTGAATACATATATGATCATTGACACAAAATACATTGTTGAAACGTTTTTCTGTAGCTCAGTAGAACATTGCGTGAACGACACAAAGAGTTTAAAATACATATACTGAGGTACAGCACTTTCCCACTGCTGACCCAAAGGTTTCTAAGAACCGTAATGATCGGTTACAAATATGCAACCATTTTAAGTTACAAAGGCAATGAGTGACATGTTAGTATGTACATTTCAAAGAGCTCCATTAACAGTTCCGCAGTGGAAAATTAAGCCATATCAATGCCAGCAAGGTGAGAACTGCACAAAATAGAACAGTTAAGCAATTACAGCGATTTGGCCTAGAGGTGGAAAAGACTCAACAGACAAAGCAAAGTGACTGCAAGTTCAAAAGTTGTTGGGGGATGTACCAAAATACTGGCTGTCAAGTAAGGATGGGCGATATGGCCCTAAAACTCTATCACAATATTTTCTAATATTTGTTGCGATAACAATATAACTATAACGCCATCCACCGCTGTTTTTTGCTAAAAGTAATAGTAGCTGCATGTAGTCTAGAGCCTCAGAAACACAAACATTAATAAAAAAGTAAATGTACCCCAAATCAAACAGACTCACCTACATATACCTACAGTATTTTTGTAAATATAAAATATAATGGTGACATTCGACTTCAAAAGGTTAAAGAAAGAATTAAATTAACTCAAACTCCATAGACACATCATGTCATATCTAAAGTGTATATAGCCTATTGTTGGGTGGAAACGATCGCATCACGCTGTCAATCACTCTCCCATGAACTGTGTGAACCTTCTCTTCTCACAGAAACATAAACTGCTACATAAAGAGAACAGAAAAATGCAGATAAAAGAAATCAAATTAAATAATCTATGCTGTCATACGCTCATAAACGTATTTAAAATAACGTAATGCAAACTCGCATTTTGGATTGTAAACTGGATGTAAACAGGCAGCAGTGCGCCGTGCGCTGTGTTGCTATGAGAGCACATGTGGGCGCGAGCAGCGGGACGCTCCATTCATCCTGTATATAACAGGCAAGAAATCATATTAAACAATTTGTGCAATGCGCATGCGCGTATAACATCTAACGCAGGGGTCTCCAACCCTGCTCCTCGTGAGCTACTGTCCTGAAGATTGCAGCTCTAACCCCAATCAAACACACCTGGACCATCTAATCAAGGTGTTCAGGGTTGCTTGAAAAACAGGTGTGTTAAAACGGGGTTGGAGCTGCAGTCTTTAATTTCGTTTAAATTAAACTAAATGTTGTGGTGTTTTAATGTATAATGACTATCAACAAATACTTTACAAACGAATTAAATTAAACGAAAGTGAAACTTAACATTAACTCGGATGCATCTACACTGTAAAAATAAAAGGTGCCTCAAATATCCTGTTGTGTACTCAAAGAACCTTAAACCTTATTTTAAGTGCTTCAAAGCTCCTTTTCTCGGCCCAGATAGCAAACTGACTCCGGAACGGATCCGCCCCGGAAGTGTCACAAGCTCCGGAACGGATGCGCAAAACGGGTCCGGAACGGAGTCCACTTGCACAGCGCAGCGGATCCGGAACAAATAAGGATTGCGGATCCGGACCAGATCTGGGGCAGACCCGCCCTGTATCCGCTGATAAAGCAGCTGATCCGCCACGGATCCGATCAGGACCCGTTTATAATGCAGCTGATCCGCCACGGATCCGATCAGGACCCGTTTATAAAGCAGCTGATCCGCCACGGATCCGATCAGGACCCGTTTATAAAGCAGCTGATCCGCCACGGATCCGATCTGGTCATTCTGTCTGGATACCTTTCAGATCCCTCATTTAAAACTAGTATTCTGGACAAAACTAGCTAAAGAAATATTTCAAATCTAATGGACCGACATTGGATAGACTGGATTGCTCTGTAATATTTAATATGCCTGCCTTTATTAATAAAACATGATGAAATCATTCAAAACTTGTAAATCAAAATTCAGCCATTTTAGCCAGTAACAATTATTTATGTATACAATTAATAGGTATTACAGAAAATGAAATGCAACCATAAATTGTCCAAAGAACATTTTTTATTTAATGAAAAAGAACACTTTTTTAATGTAGCTCAAGAAACATTTATTCTTATTAATGTTGCACTTCTTATTTTTTTGTGTGGAAACTGGGTTTTTTGAAGATGAATAGAAACAAAACTATTTAAAGTAGTAAACTTTATCTCAACTGTTACTACTTAACTGTTAAACGAACACTTCAAAACACAGAAGTTAACTGTGAAACACCGAAACGCTACTGTTGGGTGCTGACAGTGGGACGGCTCCTTGAGTTTCCCCTATCTGCTGCCAAGTTGAACCACCGTATTACGTGTTTTGTAATGTCAGTGGCGGCACAGGAGACATGGCTCTTTCTCACAGCACCTGTGATTCACAAGCAAATTTTCATTAAACAAATTCATGAAATCACATAGGAGATACCAGATTTTTTTAAGGATACACATAACCACTGTCTTTAAAAACAAGAGTGTACAATCTGACATTTATAGGTACACTATGTAACTTTTGGAGCTCTAGCCGTTAATAAACAGAACTGCATGCGAGTTGTGAACCTCCGTGTTCTTTTTAAGTCTGTAGGCAAAGTTTACATACGTACCTTAAAGATGAAATTCTCCAAAAACAGACCAGTGGCACTTGAATGAGCTGTAAACTGCAAGAGAACACACACGCACAGTATCTTAATATGATTTAATATCTTAATATGACATGAAATAATTAGTCTACCAGAACTAAAGTTGACTGATACAAGTGGGTTTTTAAACTACGAAGTAGTTTATAAACCTAAAAACTTTTAACTTTAAATTATTGGTATAAATCTTTTGAAATTGCACATTTATTACATGTTAAAAGCTGTAGTGTGGACCATTATTAGAATTTTGACAAAATAGCTGGCTAAATCAAGTTTAAAACAGTATCAAATCTTACTTTACTCGGTTGTTTGGAAAAGATGAAATACTGCAAGACCAGTGGCACTTGAATGAGCTGTAAGCTGCAAAATAACACACACACAACAGAACACACGCGCGCGCAGTATTTTAAGATTTAATATGATATGAAAATTATCTGAAACAACATTACATGGGGAGGTGGAGAATATATGTCAAAATATTAACAAAAGACTCAAACTATACCAGAAGTTCAGTGTAAAAAAAACAGGTAACGTTAACGTTAGGCCAAACATCAGTTTATCTCGCCTGCTATTTTACTGGAAAGGGGAGAAAACATGCGCTCAGGGTTGGATTAAAATCCGATTGAATCACCCCACCTCCTAGAGAGATAAAGACATTCCGTCCAAAAAGCTTTTACTCAAAAAGCTAATGACAATGTGCTGAAACTTGGCTTGCAAAAATCACTTCAGAATTAAAAACATCAAGCAAAGCAATCAACAGTAATGTTACTGGCTACGTAACTGTACAAATAAAGCATATTTTAACTATTCTTACCGTGTTCCATCCTCACCGACCTGCCAGCTCCAGCGTTTGCACTGTGTGAGGAGATGGATTAAGTGACTGTGATATGGCGTTATTATAATGACAAATGTCGCGAGCGCATTATTACAAGGCGAGAGCGCATTCTTGTCATACGAGCGCGCGAATCTCTCCGCTCGCACGCCGATTTCCTTTGCTCGTGCACAAAACTGGACGCGCGCTTTCAACTATACGCTGCTCTCTTATGAATTTTCTCTCCTCTCGCTCAGTGAGCGTGTGCGCACTCAAAATGCGTTCCGTGCGTCCACGAATCTTTTGGTACTCTTGCTCTCAAGAGGTTCTCCTGTGTGTTCCAGGCATTATAGGCTGTCAAAAGTAGTCAAACAATCAGGGATAGGCTTCCACGGCGGGCCAATGAAAACGCGACCTTTTACATGGCATCTTATTGGTTGAAAGTGACTCGACGTTTTCAACGAAGCGAGATGGATCCACCACGTTCTCAGGTAACAATATTAATATATTTGATGCAACATTATTAGTCAAATGTGTATTAGAAATGAACGGGGCATTAGGATGCTTTGTAGGCT
Source organism: Triplophysa rosa (assembly GCF_024868665.1). NCBI lineage: Eukaryota > Metazoa > Chordata > Actinopteri > Cypriniformes > Nemacheilidae > Triplophysa > Triplophysa rosa. Next base: position 264,965 of record NW_026634179.1, read on the forward strand.
ACATATAAAC